>NW_021166922.1:10000-57500 GCF_900634415.1 Cottoperca gobio | reverse complement strand
ACAAGAGGGTTTTTAAAGTGGAATGTCCCTTTTTAACCAGAGTACCTGTCTCTCGTTCCAAACCCTACTGCACTTCTTCATCATGACTCCTCTTGCTCAGCAGTAAGGAGTCAGAGGATTCCCCAACCCACCCTAACCTCACCCCACCTCACCCACCTCACCCACTACACCCACTTCACCCACTTCACCCACAAACTCACTACAACCCATTACACTCACCTCCCCGACTACCCCAATCCTCCCTGTTCAGGTCACCACCTTCCCCCCGCCCCCGTCACCACCGACAGTGTGCGCAACAAGTGTCGAGAGCTGCTGGTGGCGGCGCTGCAGACGATGGTCGAGAAAATACTATAATGTTACTGTGCGTACTATAACTTACTGTAACTTATGATCTTAACTTATGTGTTCTTGTTAAGGGTATAAACCAACTACAGGGTTCAAATCTCTCCTCAACGTCCATTTAGTAGCTGATCTGGAGCTTTAGATCGTATCACATGATCTTCATAGCATGCGAGTGTTTCAACACGTCAATGACTTTGTGAGCTGATAAGAAAAAAACAATCATGTGACACGATCAAAAGCTGCAGAGCGGTTTACTAACGGACGTTGAGGTGAGATCGCTTTTCCAAAGTCAAGAATTTCAATTTGAAATTCTACGAGTGCTAGTTCAGAGCTTTCAGCAGCATTCTGCGGCTTTCTTCAGCAACTTGGTGTTGAATGTGGACCATGTGTTGTCATGCTATGTCAAGAATGCTGAAGAATGCCATGGGACGAGGTTAAAAAGCTCTGGAGGGAAGTGAGTAATAAGTGAGTAAGTGATCCTTGAGGTGTGGATCAACTCTCAACCAATCAAATAAATCTGTAATCCATCAAACTGTCTTTTCAGAGGTGGGCGGGCGGATTTTATTATTAATATTAGTTGGCAGTAAATGTGTTTATTTACACCTGCATGTTACTTTGCTACTAGTTTTATTAATTAGTCAGAAAAAAAAGCTGTGTGTGTGTTGCAGATGACCATAAGAACATTGGAGTCGACTGTGAGCACCTTGCAGCACAAATTGAAGAGGATATCCTTTCGCGTCATCAACAAACTTAAACTCCACAAAGTCGCACGGGAGGAAACGGAAAATGATTTCACACCAGAATAAAATATCTGAGAGTACTGACGGGGTGTGTTCCACTTTGTTAGATACACACTTCGTGTGATTCTGTCCGCTCAGCATTGTGGTTCAACATTGTGTCCACTCAGCTGAATAACCTCTGTGTGTGTGTGTGTGTGTGTAATGCAGTTCAGCAGCACTACATGTTATTAATGTGTGTGTGACTCGTACTCTGCGCGTGTGTGTGTGTGTGTGTGTGTGTTTGATCATCACTTGTGAGTGTTTAAGTCCTTGACTGCTCATCGTGCCCACATATCTTCCAGGAGTTTAAGTCGACAGATATAAAATATAAAACTCGTCTACGAAGTCGAATCTCAAACCTCAAGGACCAGAAGAACCCGGACCTGCGGCGCAACGTCCTGTGTGGAAACATCTCGGCTCAACGCATCGCCTCGATGACAGCTCAGGTCAGTGTGAAAGTAGTTTAACCAGCGAATATTACTTCAGCTGAGGATACTACAGTGTGTGTGTGTGTGTGTGTGTGTGCAGGAGATGGCGAGTGCAGAGCTGAAGCTGATGAGAGAGGCTCTGACCAAAGAGTCCATCAGAGAGCATCAGCTGTCCAAGGTCGGGGGAACTGAGACGGACATGTTCATCTGCGGCAAGTGTCGTGGAAAGAGCTGCTCGTACACACAGGTATGAACACACACACACACACACACACACACACACACACACACACACACACACACACACACACACACACACACACACACACAGTAGGGATGCACAATTAAGCAATTAAGCACATTTTAATTGAGATGTTGTCTTTCACTGTGATATTGACGCTCGTAGAAAAACTCTGCTTCATATCAAATCAAGTGATTCTTAAAGTGCCAGCCTGCCACCAGGGGGCGATGAAGAGGCTTTGACTTCACTGTTGGGGAGTTGTAATGTCCCTGTGAAAAACTGGCCTGAATGTTGCGGCTGCAGTTTAAAGTAGAAGAGGAATATAAAACTGAGAGAAGAAACGAGAATGCACTGAAGAAGAACCTTATTTCAAGTTTTATTTTGAGGCAAATGTTCGGTAATAAGCAGGAATGTAGCAAAATGTGAAAGCAGTGCTCTGTTTATTTGATGTGTGTGTGTGTGTGTGTGTGTGTGTGTGTGTGTGTGTGTGTGTGTGTGTGTGTGTGTGTGTGTGTGTGTGTGTGTGTGTGTGTGTGTGTGTGTGTGTGTGTGTGTGTGTGTTATAGGTGCAGATCCGCAGTGCTGATGAGCCCATGACCACCTTTGTGTTGTGTAACAGCTGCGGCAACCGATGGAAGGTAAAGAAACAATAAATCCTAATAAATACATAAACATACAGAGGAGGGTGGAGGGGGGGGAAATAAAAACATACAGCATTTCCTGCATGTGTGTACTGTATGAAATACATGTGACTCACAACAAGAAATAACCTCTAAAAACAAACTTAATGTTTACAATTAAGGTGTCAATGTTACTATCAGTAAGGAAACATGAAATATATATAATATATAATAAATATATATAATATATAATAAATATATATAATATATAATAAATATATATAATATATAATAAATATATATATATATAATACAATCTGTGAACTGAAAGAGGAAAATGAAGCGGGTCAGCTGAGTGTCAGTACCAGACTCTCACCACTAGATGGCAGCAGAGACCCGCTTGTTCCTCCTCCTCTCGTCTCACCTTCAGGTAGATCTGTTCAGGTAGATCCCCCCTGGTTTTGGGGTCAGGTTTCCCCTGTACTTGAATGCAGATCATTTGGCTTTAATTGTTGTCAACTTTTAACCACCTCTTACCAGTGTGGGGGGAATTTACCCTGCTTTGGTGTTTTATATGGAATCAGAGTTTCGGGCTTTTTTTTCCGTGGAATCGCATGCATGTCTAGTGTCGGGCAAAGGAGCACCACCTTCTACCAAGGGCCGCCATAATTGGTTTCTTCTCTACATGCATTGCGTTCCACCGAAGCCCGAACGCCGATTCCATGTCATACGGTTGAGTGCACTCTACAGTCCCTTTGGATCATCTAAACTCACTGTGAAGCAACTTCCCTCCCTTGTGACGGTTTTAAAAGTCAACTCCGGAGTTCCCTTCACTAAAAGGTTTGCTTGATGTGTAAACACATACATCTCCTTATCGTACAGAAGACTTCAGGTTCCTAAATTGTCAGTATCGCAACCATTAAGTAACAAAACCCGTATGTCCCCATTTAATTAGCTTTCTCTTTGGTGAGTTTTTTTCCTCAGTTTGCCATCGACTGAATATGTTTCGTCTCTCAACTCACAAGCTTTCATTCACACCAGCGTCTGTTTTCTTTCTAGCCGTACTTCACTCTGAAGTGCAATTTAGCTATAAAGCGGGATAATGAGTTTTTAGTATTTTTTAAGCATGCGTTATTCATTTTGTTTTTACTCATCATATGGAAAACAGGTCAGCAGAACAGAGAGCGGGCCTTTCACAACCTAACTCAAGTTTACCGGTTTATGGTATGCATTCCTCTGCACGGCCCTTGAGCTGTGTTGAAAAACATCACAAAACCACTCATTTAAAAAAATAATAAACCTGGACCACTGTTCAGGCAGTGTTCTCGCTACCAGTTGGTTTTTAAACGAGAAAGTGAATTTTAGAATGTGAAGCGGGTATACTAGGAAGTTTTCATCTAGCCCATTTATTTTCCTACATAACTTGAGCTGTGCCCCAGTTTTATTCTTCTGGTCTAATAATTCCTTCCACTTTACCGAATTAAGATCATATACAAGACTGTATTTTGTTTGATTTTTTGAGTTGTTGTCCCACATTGCAAAGTATATAGAATTGAAGAGCTGCTCCACTGGAAAACATTTAAAAAAACAAATTGGTTGACATTGGTTTGCAACACCTGAGGATCTCACCATAAAAATTATTAAATATGTACCTTTTGTATCTTCGTCTTATTTGAAAACTGGGTTGGTAGCTTTAAACAAATCAACGTGATTGACGCGCCGGCGCCATGTCTTGTATACTTTCCTGTTCATCCAAACCTGAATGGTTAATTTGTTTTTATTCACATTAACTGCAATCCTGTACGTCTCGACCCTCTTCCCACACCAAACTGTTTTTGCCCAGTCATTTCTTAAAACAACACAAACTCAATTCACTCGTCCAAGCCACTATATTTAAAAACCTAATTACTGTTTAACCACTTTCGAGAGCTGCAGCTGTTTGAGTGCGGTTGTCAGGGGAGAGAAGATGATTTAGAGGTGAAACGGGATTGATATGTTTCATTCTGAGTCATTTCTGAAGAGAACATACAATCCTTTTTTAATCCGGACAGACGAGCTGTGATTAACGTTAATGGCAGAGCGCCACGGCCGCGGGGCACTTTACTTATAGGTGGCCCTGATTGCCTGGCCAGGATTTTTTGAACAACCGCTACCTGGTTTTTCTGGGTAACTGAAAGAATCTTAACTGGAATATTTTAAACTTCGCTTCCGTGGCCCCTGCATTGAGTCTGTAGAAGCAGAAAATCATTTCATGTCAGGTTATTGGTGTCCCAGAATCAAAATCTCCTACAGTACACATGCAAAAGATGTGTCAGCTGCACAGCTGAGGTACAAGTAAACAAATCAGATGTGAAGGAAAAGCAGGTACCACCAACAACCAACTTCTTTTTGAAAAATACTGGTTGGCCAAACCGTGAAATCCCTGCCAGGCAGACAGTATTCCTAAAATGTAAAAGTGAAAAATTAAAAGACTCAACAACCCTGCGTGGCCTCTCCTCTCCAATTTTCTTTATTTAGTTTCCTATATTAAATTTAAGAATGTGGGGTGGAGATTGCTAATCCAGGAAAGCAGAGCAACATTACGGAAAAAGGTAGCTGACAGGTCGTGAACAACCTCCATTATGTTTACTATCCTTACATTACTGTCGGTAACACACCACTGGTACACAACGTAAACCTGACGCTTGAGTCCTAGCTAATGCTAATGCGTACCTGGCATTAGCTTACCTAACATGCTAGCCCGTGTCTGTTTTTAGGCCTCGCACCAGCTGCGTAGTAGTTTCTTGCTTTTGAGGGACCCGCGGTCCACACACTCTCGGTATCTCGCAGTGCTACACCCAAGGAATGACGCCAATCAGTAACCCCCACGATCCCCTCCCCTCGCGTGCCTTTTTCCATACTCGCAGACGCGTAAAGAGTAGAACCTTTATCTTTAGCATGTCACCTCCTTGTTTACCATGTTCGCATTGCAGAAGGACGGTAAACATATAAAACCTTTAGGGGCAGTAGACTTATTGCCACAGAGCCTTTTCCACATACTTTAACAACGTGGGAGCGTGTGTTATATGTTAGCCATTCAAACAATAAAAAAACTGTTTGCATGCAAGCTAGCGGCGCAAATTTGATGCGAAATGCGTCCCTGTGAGTAGTAAGTCGCCCAGCGTTCTAGGCTGCAGCCGAAGTTGTTTGGAGCGGGGCTGACGCTGTCGACATGAATTTAAGATGGGAAGTGGGACGTGGTGATTAGTATTTTTGGAGGATAGGGAGAGAAGTCCTCAGCATGTGGGTTTTAAAAAAACCTGTAATTATCTGCATGCATCCCATCATTGCTGCAGAGAGACTAGAGGAGGCAGTGATCACAGCCATCTTTCTTGCCAATACTTTTGGTTTTGTTTAATTACTTTTCAGTGTTATTTGGTGGATCAGTCAGGCAGTGAAGTGGTATCCCCAGATTTCCCCAGTGTGGCGGGTTCGCCTTAAAACCTTAAAGTTAACAGTGGTGTCCTCGCACGATTGACCTAAGTTTAATACAAATAATGTGTACTTCTTTGAATGACTGCCTCTATTGTTCCAAGCGTGCAGTAATTTTTTTTAATTTGATTCCTTCCTCCTTCAGCGGCCGGTGTTTCAGGTCATTTCCCTATAAAAATCCATTTGTGTAAAGAGTCGAAGCTCAGACAGCCATTCCGTGACCGTCAGCATTTTAATTTTCAATTCTTTGTCAATTGTATAGTCTGGATGCGGAAAGGAATCTCATCATTTTACACACACACACACCCAACCCCACCCCACACACAACACCACAACACACAACCCACACACCCACAAACCCCCACACACCATAACACACAACCCACAATTGTGTGTAAATGCAATAATTAAATGTGTTTTTAGACTTTAAAAAAACCATCCTCGGACCGACATCCACAAGCACAATGTCTGTCACTACTCCTTCAATGAACTTTATATTGTCACAGGTCTCGTGGAGCACCAAGGGAAGATTAATAAAGTATTAAACCCAAATAATGAGAAGAGCAGTGAGACACAAACCACTTCTTCAGATGAGCTGCCTGGCTCCAGCCTGATCACATGAGGCCCTCACTGGCCAGGGTGTTCCAATCAAACACACTGAGTAAGAAAGATCGGTAAAGATATTTAAACCAATAGAAAAATCCACCCGTGAAACGTTCCACTTGGTTATTTACATTAAGACAATTCCTTATTGGTATAATACGTTTTCTGAAATGTTTATTTTTGAATATGCCAAATGGGCATCATCTTATTTAAATTTTGTTTACCTTGCTTAGAGTCAATCTGACACCTTGAATGAGCCCTGTTTACCAAATAATAAATACAACATCTAATTCCACACGTTTTTTGGAATACAGGTCATATATTCAGGCGAAATGAATGAATCTGAACAAGTCCCTGGTTGAAAACCGTCCGAATATAGAGGAGGAATGAACACGGAAAAGGTTGGTGTGTTGGTAGAGCTAGCGAAGTTGAGATCAAAACTCATTTGTGAGAAAACTAATTCTTACACCTTAAAGAATGTTGTTGTAAATTCCCTGCATGTTCCAGACACATACAGTGATGAGTGAAAAGCTCTAACCTATAGATTGGTTTTTAATAATTCGATTAGGCAATCGACGCACTCTGCCCTTTTGGTTCAATTTAAGGAAAGAAATCTCAGACGCAAATAAGACAAAGGAAAGGGAAAAACATTTTTTTTTGGATGGTTTTCTTTCCACTAGTCCTGAAAAGAATAAATGTCTTGGAAGCAAAATATCCCAAAATACGCAAAATAAACTTTTTTGACTGGGTGTCCCTTGCCCTTATAAACTTCGGAACAGAAGATGGGCCGGGCAAGTAAAAATGAAGTGTGGGTCAGTCCGCCTACAAACAACAATAGGAACCGCAACCAACAAAAACGCACTTGTAACAGGAGTAATTAGCCTTTAACTCTTTGTTGCTTTTTGTTGAAGAAATCAGGGAAACACAGATTTTAAACACAAAACTGATGGAAACACACAGCAGCTTGTGACTCTCCTGGAGGAGAGGGAAAGACGAAGAAAGAAATAGGAGCCGGTAGAAGAGGAGTCAACTTAGGACAGATTGAGAATATTATATATCAATAATATATTACAGTAAAGAATGACAGAGTATGAGAAGAAAGAGGAGGATGAGGATTACAGAGGAAGAGTGATAGTGAACGAACTCAGAGCCTCCAGTTTTTTTAGTCGGGCCACTAAGTTGGAAGTATTCTGTGGTCGCTGCAAGTATCAGAAATGTTAAAGACGAGGAGGTGGATCTGACTGACTTTGTTGTGTGTGTGTGTGTGTGGGGGTTGTTGTGGGTGTGTGTGTGAAGAGAGAAGAGAGAAGAGAGAGAGATGTATGTATGCTTAAGTACCTCACACTGTGAGTGATGTGTTAACAAGTATACTCTCTCATTGAGTGTGTTATGAGTTATATCCGTGTTTGTTGTCCTGTTACACTCTGTCTGTTTTTTACTGTCTGTTTGTGTAGAACACTCCAGACCTCTTCCAATGCAGTGCCGTGTTTCGATGGAAACGTAACTAAGATTGGCTTCGTACCATCATTTGGCTATTTTGAAGAATCCGTGGTAACATCCGGATGGCCTGAGACCGCTCATAACAAGGTGAACACGGAAATGACTATTTATGCTATGGTCTGTCCATTCCCAATCACTTGTTTAAGAATAATAGTTATAAAAACTTTTCTTTTATAAAACTCTTCGAGGAGCCTTTTTTAAAAACTATTTCTCGCCCCTGGGTTTCGCCTCTCAAGGTCAGCATACAAAATAGTTCTTCAACTAAATCCAAACTACTCATGTAAAACCTCTTCGAACCCCCGACCTAAAGAAGGAGAGACCCAATAATTGGACTCCAAACGACACTAACAGAGACAGAAACACACAACACACGGCCGCCATGATGAGCTCCTCCCCCTGTTAACAACCCGCCACGGTGGGAAAGAAATAAAATAAATTCAAGTGGGGGGGCAAAGAAACTAAATCATAGGGTTTATCATGAATGCTCTTTTCCCCTTCCTTCTGCACAATAAAACATTCCATTACAGCCAACTGGAGTATAGATCAATACTAACCAGTACTTAATACTACTATTAGTATTTTTATGTTTTACAGAGGCAGCCATCGAGACCCACCCCGACCTGATTAGTCTATCTTATGTTCCTCAAGAAGACCCGTGCAACCCCTTGATAGAAACCGCCATCACTAAATTGGTGAGTTTTTTGGGTCTTATACGCTGAGAGGACTCCAGCATACTCAAGGCTATCTTGTGTAAATAAAAACTAATAAATGCTGGTCCGTTTTGAGTTATACTTCTGTTAATTCTTCTAAATATGCTAGAATGTTTTGGGTTTGGAAAAAAAGCCCCTCTAATTTATCTGAAGCCCCCTGGCAGGCAAAGCGTGTGAACCACCCTGCGGCTGATATCCATCACTCTTTAAACAGCAAGTTCCCTCAGATCACAGCCTTCTCTGTTTTTTTTACAATTGTGATCGAAAAGAAGAGGCAGAAGGTGACAGAACCGTTTGTTTTGGCAAAGTCCACTTAAAACAAGATTTTGTGATTTTTTATGGCTCCACACGTTTCTCAATCAGCAACACAACACACACACACACACCACACACACACAACACACACCCCACACACACCCCAAAAACACAAACAAGCATCAGAAAACAGCTGATGGTGCTTCTCCATGTGCAGGAAACAACAGAGAGACCACAAAATACACGGTTTTTAACAGCAAAACAACACATATCCCCTCCCTTCCCCCCCACTTCCTCTTGTGTGTGTGGGTGTGTGTGTGGACATGTTTGACGACTACAATACCCTACACACACGCGCACACACCATGTTCAACAACATCCACTTCATGTCCACCATTGTCCTGCTGCCTTAGTTTTCATACCCATGTAAAACCCGTCCGACACCCGTGTAAAAACGTTGCAGCGCTCACTTACACACACATCAGATAGGAATCTAATAATGTGGGTATGTGTTGGTGTGGGTTGGTGTGGGTGTTTGTGTGTTGTTTGTTTGTGTGGTGTGGTGTGTGTGTTTGTGTGTGTGTGTGTGTGTGTGTGTGTGGTTTCCTGGATAGAAGGCAGTGTCGTGGAATTGGGGGAGAAGACGCGAGCCCAGCAGGAGGGGTAGATGGTTGTGTGTGTGTGGTGTGTGTGTGTGTGTGTGTGTGTTGTGTGTGTGTGTGTGTTGTGGTTTCAGTGTTTTTCACTTGTTTACATGGATAAAGATTAGAATGCCCTTTTCAACACTCCAAAATCACACACCCCACAGACACAAAGCTAATGCATACACACCCTGTCTGACCTTATATCCACTTTACAATGCAAAAACACAACACACACAACCCACACACACACTCTCATCTCTCTCTCTCTCCTCTCTCGCTCTCGCTCCTCGTCTCCTCCTCCTCCCTCTCTCTCCTCTCTCTCTCTCCTCCGTCCCTCTCCTGCTCCCTCCTCCTCTCTCTCCTCTCCTCTCTCTCTCTCTTCCTCTCCCTCAAATAATGGGGCAAGGCATGCTGAAAGAAGACAAAGCCCGTTACTCTTACTCATGAAACTGTGTTTGATGGAAGTGGGACAGACAACTCATTTACCCTTAAAGAGCCCTCTTCTTAACCTTCTGATGTCACCTGTTTGTATTGTCTGTTTTGAATTTGCCCATAGAAGTCAACATCATAAAGGAAAAGTAACGCTTGAAAGAAAACTTTAGGGCTTTAAGTTCACTAGAAGTACAATAAACAAAGTTCCAGATATCTTCCGTTGGCCAGATTGTTTTAAATACAATTGGGTTTAACTTTTTCAAACTCTCATCATCATTCTCAAGAGCTTATAGCTGGCTCACCAGAAGTAACAGCTGAGATATCCTTTCTCTACAAACCGTTTTTGACGATGGGCAGTGAAGCATTAAAAACTGACATCCAGTGCGTTCACTTTCATTTGCAGTTTAGATAATCCGGATAATTGTTTTAATAGCAGTAAAGACCCTTTTTGAAGCTAAACCTTTTAGTCTCGTCACACAGCAGGTAAAATCACTGCGAACAGCAATTAATGATGAGTCGCTGCATCTATGTGTGTAGCAAGTTCCGGGGCTCTTGTTGGTTGGGCATGCACACGTAGCTGACCTTTTCTAATATTGCCGACAATTACTTCATAGCAGGATAAGCAGCATTTCCATTTCCCAACCGCAGTGTCCAATGGACTGGTAAGGGGTTTAATACGTCACATACTTAAGAACCAATCTGTCCACATGTCGAGTGGGACTTTATTCAATATCATTAGCGTAATGCTACAGAAAGAAAAGGGTTTTTAACCCCAAAATAGAACTGTTGCCATCCGTTAATCCCTGGGACATCGCGAGTAAACGAGCCAACTGTTCGGTCCACAGGTCCTATCTCCTGCAAAAGGGCAAATTGGAAATTTCAAATATGTTTATTGAACACAAACAAAACGGCCCGACTTACTGACGCGACGGACGAACGGACCGTCTCGGTTGCAGAAATTTGAACTCCCATGAGTCCTATTGATAGGAAGTGGGGTAATGGGTTGTGTGGGGGGGGGACACACCCACAAGATACAGAAGAAGAATCCCATGGAGAAAACCCCTTTCCTCAAGTTTCATCAACACCACTGCAGAGCTGCTGCTATTCTTTCTGTCTTTAATCCCAGAGAGAACACCATACACACCACACACACACACACACCCACAACACACACCACACACACACACGGCGATGGACACATGCAGTGTTACGGACTCACTAATAGAACATTAATAAATACCGTGTTTACTTTTACTTAACATTTACACTTTACTTTTCCTTCCATTGTTTGCCGGTTCTTTTTCAAATTGTGTTTTTAATTTTTTAACACCGTGCAACATCATCAGTTTCCCCTTTTTTTTTTCCCCCTTTTTTTGGAGGACATGCCTGATGCCACGTATTCCTTCAGCTAAATAATTCCAACTCAGTCTCCTCGGAATAACGTCTTAATCGAACATTTTTTTTGCACGACTGGATTTATTCCCAGAGTGTGATTTTCCTGCCAAAGCCGGAAGCAGTGTGACGGCTCTATGGAGCAGTGAGGGAACGCCACCCGATCGCCTCATTGCACCAAACAGTTATGATTTGTTCTGTGACCCTTAGATAGTCTCATATTTAAACACCTAACATTTTGCTGAATGAGGTTGTAAATACCCTGTAAGGGAGAAAATACCAAAAGATAAACAGTACACAAGAAACAATAAAAACTGCATGCGCTCATGGTCTTGATGACAGTTTGTGTGTGTGTGGGTGTGTGTTGTTTGTGTGCTTGTTGGTGTGTGTGGTGTGTGTGTGTGCTTGTGTGTGTGTGTGGTTTATGTGTGTTGTGTGTGTGGTTGTACTACGTAGATAGGGTAGGGGGTGTAAGAAAGGAAGCGGTGGAAGGCCAATTGGGGAGCCCCACCCCACACACCACACCCATCATAAAATCTCATAAACACCCACACAACACAACACATGACCCACACCAGCTCACACACCCCCCCACACACACGACCCCAACACACACAACACTCAGCTAGACAACACAGAACCGCACTGGGGGGCCCCAGCAGCAGACCCACAGACTTCAGTCCTTGCTGTACCTTGCCAAGATGAAATCGCCACAACACTCACTCAACACTGGTAACCATCTCTGTCTTTAATTCATAAGGACAAATCATTTACAATAAACCCAGACAGACAGCCAGCCTTCAAACTTGCAATAATGGTCTAGAAAGCCATTTTTACTGAAACCTACCATAAGCAGTGTCCGGCCCGCCCCCGCCGTCACATTTTCAGGTGGTTTAATTTAAATGATTTACTGGGCAATTTTCACCAAATAGCCATCCCCTCAAAATGTCCCCGCTGTTTTTTTTCATTAAAATAATTTTAATAACTCTTCAATTTTCACAGAAATAGCAGAGTACAACAACTGTATCGATATGAATCCATCACAGATTTTATCTTAATGACCCTTGTTTGGGTTGGGAAACCATGGAACTATAAACTACTGACCTGTATATAAACTCCTAACATTTTGTATATCTAGCTTCACCGCATTATCTTGGCATTTCGGCCGATGCCGTTTCATCGGCGCTCCACATTGACTGTTGACCTTTCATGCAACCAAAGCCCACTCAAACCTCGCTCGATAGCCTCATCTGGCAACACGGAAAATGCAGCACACTTCCTGATTCCATCTTTCCCCATTGCCTACATACAGCACCTCTTGCTTCACATGCAGATCCATATTTAACAAGATTACAACACACCTGGACTTGCTACAGACCGTAAAAACGCCTGCCCTTTAACATTGAAAACACCAGAATAAATAATTTGAATATAAATTAGGGAATACTATATCCCTTTTAAAACATCATATCAATTACTCATTAAATTGTTAATTACTTACGTGTCCTCTTTGATTTCTTGTCTCCTGGCTCCCCACAATGTTGGCCCCCCTGCAGGGTGAGAATGGATTGCCTGAAGCCCAACTGCCCTCATTCTACGTCGAAGATGATGACATCATCAATCCATCATCATCACACTTGTTTCCTGACTTCCTGTCTCTGTGTGGTGTCCTGCCTAAAATGGTTGGCACCGGAACGGTAAACAACAAACACTACGTCAACATATCTTACACACAACGCTCTGATACCACACACAAAAGAGAAATGTTTGTCAATCATTAAGGGATAAAACATGCAGAGATAAGTCACTGCAAAATGTTTTTAGACATTAGATCTCAAATAAAATGGTCCCCCACAGCAATGAATACTAACCCATCTGGACGTTGTGTAAAACATGCGTTCTTCATTAAACTTCTTTTCTAAAAATATAAAAATTGTTAACTGAAAACTGTTCTAGAAAGGGCACAGAAGCAAACTCTACTCTCCTAAGTGACTGCAATGCAACATTCTTGGGCAATGACACAGGTTGAATATGGCACTAAAGACATTCCTGGTGTGAATAACTGCCAGCATGCAAAAGTGTTTACTCTAATCTACTGTTCAACCAGAAATTGAATTGGACTTTGTCGACCACAAATCAACTATTTGGCATCGGAAACACATTCCTTGTGCGGCATAGTATGTAAAGTTCATAGAGTCACCCCTTCTTGGCAGTGGTAGACTATAGACTCTGAGGGCCCCCAGGCAACGATGCACATGGAGTCCTGTTGTATGAGAAGTTGAAATCAGTATGTACACAGTTAGGTATGACGACTTAAACTAAAGTATCCAGCTTGTTTGTAACGGGAGCTATAAAGGGGGGGCCCTGCTTAGTTTGGTTTTTCTGGTCAGCCAGTGTGCAGTGCGCGTGGTGCAGTGGTGGCAGTGTGCAGTGTCATTCGCAGCGGCGCAGGGCGTAGTGTGCATTGTGCATTGGGGCGCATGGCAGTGCGCATGTGCATGCGTAGTGTTCATGTGGCAGTGTGGCATTTCGCACAGTGCGCGTGTGCGTGTGCAGTGTCCAGTGCTCAGTGTGCGCATTGTGCATTGGCGGTAAGTGTGCAGTGGTGTGCGTGTGCAGTGTGCATGCGCAACAGTGCTCCAGGTGGCCGTGGCGTTTGGGCAATGCGTAGTGGGTGGCAGTGTGCTTGGTGCAGTGGCAGTGTGCAGTGTGCAAGTGCACACAGTGCCGCATGGGGTCCAGTGGTGCATTGCGCGTGCGTAGTGTGCAGTGTTGCATGCGCAGTGGCGTTGCGAGTGTGCAGAGTGCTTATTGGTGGCATTTAGCATGTTGCATGCGCACAGTGCGCAGTGCGTAGTGTGCCGTGCGCAGTGCGGGCAGTGTGCCAGTGCGCTGTTGCATGCCGCATGTGCATTGTGGCAAGTGCTATGATGGGGTTTAAGGGTTTTATATTTTGTCATTGCAAAATGTTGCCAATTAGGGGGCTGTTTTTTTCCAATGTTTTTGGAGGCCCCAAATCTTTTGCCTGGTTGGAGTCTCCTGATGTGCGCCCTGTTCAAAGGATAGCTTAGTGCAGCGGTTGTTGCCGTTGGAGGCGGGGGAAATAACCATTGTACATTTTGCCCAACTATATTTTTTCCCTTTTTAAGATGCTTTTTCCCTCTTTGTATCCTTTTGTCTCTTTGTCAAGTCTGTTTTTTGAGCACGTCGAGAAGACGCCACGCTCTGAAATACACCTCGGACAAGGTGGAATTTTATACGTTATTGGTTTTATTTGGTATTGGTGTAATTTTTTAAGTGTTTTAAACAGATGCGTTACGTTTCACAGAGAAAATAATGTTATCCCTAACTGATGAGGACTAAGTGGTTATTTGGATTTCCGTGTGGTTTACCTCTCGCCTCTGTTTAAAGTGCACATATAATATTTCCGATATTAATTTAACTATAGTCCACTAATACCCAGCAAGCAGCCGAGCCTGTGTTCCCCGCACCTTTCCAATCACAACATGCCTGATGGCAGAAAGACGCTCTTCACGATGTTCACCAGCTGTATCGCCTATTGATTAGTGTTACAGTAATTACTGAAGCTGGCCTGCCTCTTCTACCTATTTTGTTAAACTCATACGTTTTTCAAACCAGAATATTAAATCCCAGTAAATCTCTGGATATCCAGTTAGTCCTAGTTAGTTAATATTACCAATCTGAATAGGAATATTACTCACATCCAAAAAATGATGAAAAGCCTCAATCATTTACCATCAGAGAGCAGAAGAGCCAACGCTACAACAGATACTTTTTTTTGAAGAAATCAGAAATAGCCCCTCCCCGCCCACCCAATAGGACACTTCCCTGTCTGAAGTCTCAATAACTACCAGTTGGACTCTGTAGAATATGAGTGCAAGTAGATAAGTCCTTCGGTGCCCGGGGGGTCAATACTGAGACTCCAAATATTATTTAAGTAGATAGACAACTTCCTGGCCGTTCAGATGTTGGACCTTTGAATGATCCTTACTCACCAGAAGAGTTGCCTTTCCTGGATTATGGAATCTAATACACACAAACCAAACCTTTCTTGGATACAAGATCTAACTCCCAGAGGGCACTTGTAATACAGCACAGTTTGTATTTCATCCTCTGGGTTAGTGAATCTGTTGTATTGGTGCAAACACGGATGATGCGATGCAACAAGCGAAGAACCCCAATTGAATGAGATGCAGGCGGACATACAACCATTCAAGGTTATTTTGCCAAGTACAGGATATTATCTCACTGGCATGTCCCAACAAGAAGTCTTGTTTGATGGCCATGGATGGTAGGTAGGAAACGTTAGCAGTGACCACAAGCAACACCGAACAACTGGCGACTGACAAGAGGGAAAGAATGCGCTTTGGGGCTGGTGAGAGTCGGTGAGGGGGGGGGGGGAGGTAAGGACATCTGGTGGTATAGGTAAGAATGGCAATGAAGAGGCCCCTTGGCCAGAAGCTGAGAGAAGTTCAGGATGTGCGTTGAATTCATTAATCATGTACTTCTTCGTCGTATTCCCCCGTATCACGGTTGAACCAACATGAAAGTTTTTAATCCAGGCACCGGCACAAGCAACATATGCTTCTCCCCCCCCCCCACCATGTGATCCTAAACACAATTTGAAAACTTAAACACTTTGGTCTTGGTTTTGAGCGTTTCCGGAATAATTTTTAGTTTCCCACCAAAACTATTGTTTTTCATTCAACGGCCGCAAGAAAATTTACTCTTTTTGTTCTATGTCATTTATGGTTTTTCTCATTACATTTACCATCATTGTATCACCTCACTGACTGGACTTCTCCTTCCCTTTGGGGATCCCTCACTTTGTATGCCTTTATTAGCCTTTCCGGGAATTACAAACACATACTGGCATGAAATAACCTTCAGTGGAGTAAAACAAAATCGTCATCAGCAACGATTGTATGCAACAAGGAGCAGACACATTTCTTTTAAAGTTTAAACGTTCCTTTACATGTTGATAGAAATATGGAAACCCGATCAAATTCTTTCCCTGCTGTGAAATGAAGGGATGAAAGAAGAACAAACAGGGAGTTGGAAGATGACACGAACATGGTGGAAAGACTAGAAAAAGAACGAGAGGAGATTATAAATAAATAAAAGGAATATTGATTTTCAGGGCCATAAAGGGAAGCAGGAAGTAAGAGAGAAACGGGATTATTAATAATACTGGAGGACGTGGAGAAAGAATATGAAAAAGAAACTGGAGGGATGAAGGGAGGAGGAAGAGCAGTTGAAGGGGAAACCTAGGGTTATATGATCGGAAGAGGAAAGACAGGAGTAATGAATATGAATGAAGTAGAAGACCGATTCATTTCAATGATGTGATTATAGGAACAACATTAACGAGAAAGAGGGATGAAGACAGAAAAGTATAAATAAAAGTAAAGATGAAAAGAAAATGATAGGAGTGAGGGAAAGATCAATTGAAGGTGGAAGGATGTAGAGTGACATATAAGATTTCAGAATTTGAGAGAGGAAGCAAACAGAGAACAGATGAAATATCAGAGAAAAGAGCATAGTTCGATAAGGGCAGGAAGATGAAGGAACAGGAATAAGACAAATAAACCTCATTGGAAGAGCATGGGAAGAGGGATCCGAGAGTTGGCGGTAAGAAGGAACGGTAGGAAGAAGAAGAAGATGAAGCTGCTTTGTTTTCCTCCTTTCTCACGCTCAGCTTTCTCTGCCTCTGCCTGCTTTTTTCTGCTCGCTGCATACTCCAGCTCTCCAGGTCCCTCTGCAGTAAACACCCACACACACACACAAGCACACAACACACACACCTACACACAACACCCACACAACACACCCGTCAGCTAATCTCACCCAGCAGCTTGTTTTGTTGCTTCATCTCTGCTCTGCACTCCTACATCTGGAGGGTTTCTTGGCTGCAGACATCAAAGCAGCCAAGATCATGAACCCGAAGCAAAAAAAAACTTTCTCCAAGAATTATTAGTCTTCTGGGAAATGCGGAGAGGAGAGTCCTGATTTTATTTTAAGAGAAGTCCACTCGGGCAGGCTTGTTTACGAATCATCTGGAATACCCTTTTGTGGAAGTTTTTTTGGTTTTGAAGAAGTGTATAGTTTTCTAGATTCATGATTATAGGGCCATTTTTCATTGACACCTTATTTGCTCTTCATTGCTTATATTCAAGAAGAAGAACTTACGAGCTATTACGAGCATGGACTCATCGGAGTCAGTTTATTGAAGTAAAACATTTAAGTGAAGTTTTTCAAAAATCGCCTTCTCTACATCGGACTTTCTTGAGTCGCCCCCTGCTGGATATTAGAACCAGATATGTCCTTTCCCCCCCCCCCCCCCACACACATCCCTCTTTGTCACTTTACGCCTACGTGACCCACAATCCAGGTGCTGGCTCCCCGTTTTTGGGGGTCAGAGATTGTTATGGTATGCTAGTACCGGCTTGATAAGTAATTGAGCAATCTGGGCGCAAGCAGAGGAAAGATATTAATGCTTCTTTTCTATCTAACGCCACCTCCTCAGATTTATTTTTTAATTTTCGTCTTGTTTGTGCTTTGGCCCCAAAACTGGACACTGACCTCCAGTGACATCACTTGAGGACCAAAATGCTTTTATGCAAACTTCTCACAAGATTTTTCCTTATGTGTATTTAAATTATGAAGCCAACTTAAACCAAATATCATTTTCCTTCTCAGACTGTTTCATCTGAGGCCTCTTACAGGTCCCAAGAGGTGAAACACAAATCTTTCAGTATTTCACAAACAAAGGAAGACCCACAGCAGGAACCCTTTAGAGTTTTCACTTGTTTAGCCAAGTGCTTTGTTCACCCTCATATACATAATTTACCAATGAGCATTTTCAGCTACACGGCGTACTCAAACCTCCACCAACCAAAAAACCTTAATTGACTTTAATTTGTTTTTTGTCTTGATTTTTTCTTCACATTTCCGGAACTTGATGCATCTGTTATTTAAAATGCAAATCCATTTGAAATCATATGTTTATTTTAGATTTATAATTTGTGGATTATAATTGCTTCATTGTGTGGAAGCACTTTTACTTGGGTTTTGATAAATTTTTCACTAGTCAAGATTTTCTTTTCTTTTTGTACATAATAAATACAAATAAAAATCTAATATAGGAAAACATCTCTCGCACTTCCAATTGTAAATATTCAGTTATAAAGTCAATCCGTCCTAGAGCTCTCGGTCCCATGCACCGGCTTCATCATTACCTACTTTCACTGGACTGACATAACTGCTTTATTAAGATGTTCATTGCTTGTAAACCCAAAGAAGCGCAAGGAGACCGAAGTGATGTCCCTTACACTGAAGGTTTAATAATTCTTAATCCCTGAGACAATAATGAACAGGTTACAAAGCAAATCAGAAGGATTCAGGCACATTGTCTTACCTTAAAATATCCCTCTAAACATGAGAGGGATGTTTTAGAAAGTCCCTCAGGTTTGAAATATATTTTTTTAATCTATGTAAACTACCAATTAGTCCAAAAACTGCATCAAAGAAACTTGGAAGACACAATTGGTCAAATAGTTTGTCCAGAAGCACAGTCCACATTAATAATATAAACTTACTGTACACTATCGACCCTTACTAACGGCACCAAGTACACATAACTTAACAACCTGACATCTAGAGGAGAGGAACGAAGGTAAATGCAGGTGATTTACTGAGGTTTGTGTTTTTGTTGGAAAGAAGTTCTGAAGTGAAATATAAATCATTCCCATTTCTGATTAGCTGGTCCTGTGTTTTCATGACACAACAAGGTGTGTATTACACCGTCATCAGGAAGAAAAAAGCTTTTCATAATTTCTTAAATTGCTTCTAAATCACATGTGGAAATGTGATAAACAAGTTTTGTGTTTAGAAAAGCTTTATTTGTCATTCCAGAACTGTTTACACAGCCAATGAACATAATGCTCCTTAAGACCAAAGTGAAATTAAAACATTGAGAATAACAATTTTAAATTAATGCATTTCGCCATAGTGACCCTTTTCATCACAAGCAGCTCATCTGCTCCATTTAAAACACTTTGTTCAGTCATTTCTCCATACTTACATCGACTGGTAATGACCCCTCAACATCAACACGTATTTTAAAAACAAAATTGTTAACTCAATAAACAACATGTGGCGGCTCAGCCACTTCTGCAAAGGTAGTTGAAGCGGGTGGTGCCTGGAAGCCCAATTAATCCGGGTCCCGGCACACACCACCCACACACAACACACCTGAGCCAATACGAAACCGAGCACGGCCACAGCTCGTTAGTGTTAATCCACCCAGCTGCTATGTTAGCACCAACGGTGCTATTTGGTTAGAAAAGACACAACAAACTCAACCATAATAAATCTGTATTATCATATCTCTCTACCGATTCATTGCACAGACTCTTGATGGGTTTAGGGAAAAGTTAAAAGTCAGAGAAGCATCTTTCTATCAGCTGTTCAATCACAACGTCTCAACACCCTTTTTATTACAGCACAAATAATTCATTCAAACCAAACTTTAAGACTAATCATACATCAGCAATGAATAGACCCAGAATACATAAATCCTCTCTGGGAAAATGTATTTGATGTGTTTGTTGAACATTGTTAGTTTGGTCCCAGCCGCTACCATGGGAGGGGTTGAGATTTATGACTATACTGCAGAACAGCCACAGGGGGCGTATCACTCCAGAATCCTTTATAGTCGCCAACCAAACGGGGAACTGTTACAATCATTCCTACCGCCAAACATATGAGCCAAAGAACATATGAATGTAAGTTTCCGAGCACAGGATAACAAATACAATATATAAGTATTGAGTTAGTTTATAAAAAGATGAATATTGGTCCCATGGGCAATGTTCCCCTTTTGTAGCCGTCATGTCGTCCCATCATTATATATACACAGTCTAAATGCTCCACACCAAAAACCCTACACCTCTCCCCGACAGTCGTTTCTATACGGAAGCTGAATTTAAAAAACTTAACGACAACAAGAAATACCTCGCTGACCTACGACTACGACCTCTCCATCCGACCCTTATTGGAGGTCGATGTCTAAACCTCAATCTTGCACAGTTTTGGCACATCGAGGGTTACATCTATCCGTATACTCACCTTCAGGACATGGAGGATTGATGCTGAGCTGCTGCATCAAACGCACCACCCCAGGTGGTGAGGTTATTGTGCATGGTTATTTTCATTTTGTTTTTTCTGTCACATGAACACCCCACCAAAAATCCCTGGTCCCCCTGGTGGACATCTTTTGTTTTATTTCTGGCTAGCAAGCACGTTTTTTCCTATAAAATTCTGTAATGATGTTAGGTTTTTTAATTGGCTAAATTACAAATGCCCATTTGCAAATGCAAAAAATGAAGAAAATCACATTGACATGACATTGGGTGGTCTGATAGTATCATGGGCACAGCTCACCATCATCTTCTCCTAAGTCAAGCCAACAATAGTTTATTTCCCTCCTCATTTTAATTATAATGAGGAAAATCAGTGGCCACCCTGGGGAAAAGGCTTGCCACATCCTCCTTTAAAAGTTTTGGCCAACTGAATTGGAAAAAAATAAACTCAACTCCCCCCGTCCCCAGTGCCACAACAACAACAAACGAGAGTAGACATCAGCTGGAGAGAATGAAGACAGACAAGCTGCGTAAAGAAAGAAGGAAAGAGAGAGAAACTGAAGAGTTTGTTCTTCCATCATGGGGTTTTTTCACGCAGCGGAGCACTGACGAAGGGAAATCCCTCAATCGAAAACCCAAGAGTGAGCGCATCGCTAAAGCCTGGATAAATGGTGCCAAGAAGAACAACGGTGAGTGCACAACAGTTGCTGCATCACAGGAAACAGCGATCAGGTGTGATGAGGCTCTACATTTTAAACACTGCTGAGAAGGGGGACAATTTCTGGAACACATTGTGTGGTAACCTCTGCTCACGCCCCTGCTGGGGAGGATTTCTGCTGATAATCCTCACACTTATGAGGCTGCTGCTGCTGCTGCTTGAGATGATTTTTGGAAAAGTTTGGCACAAATCACTGCAGCTACGGGTCCAAACTGCCAATTCAAATCCCCCGCACCTTGCTCATATCTTGTTAAACTGGTCCTGCAGAGTTTAATACTATAGATCAGAGTTATGAAATGCAATATGTTTCTATATTGGACTGCAGAGCTAAACACAGTCCGTTTTATTAAAATGGACCTTACTTAAGAAGTACAAAATCATATATTTTTATATATATATATTTATTTGTTTACTTGTCCCAGTGTAGTTTTTCCAAAATATAACATATGGCACAATATCTTAATATGCTTCTTGTTTCTGAACTGTTCTGTGGAGTTCTAATAAAATACCATAAAAAACATGCAGAACTTCTTTTTAGTTTGAAAATCTCTATCTATTAATATTAGACCTTGGGTCCTTTTTTTCATATAATTTGACCTTCATCTCTGTTGACTAAATAGTTTTACCAGCAAAGTTTGACTTTAAAACATAAATGATTATAATAATACTAATATAACAAATAAAAGTTCAAATGTTTACTTTCTTAGAATAGGGCAAAGACTCCAAACAATAGACACGTAACTTACGTACGTTACTTACCCCCAAACTCTTCCTAAACATAACCAAGTTACTTTTTTGCGTAACCCAAAGTACACATAATCGTTGAGTTCCATTTTGAAAAACACTGTAATGCGTGTAACGAGCGTATCCACAGCCCGTCCGCTGTCGCGTCAAAAGGCGCTAGAAGGGCCCCGAGAGCGTCCATAGTTTGAAAGCGTAGGGCCAATGGGAGCCCTGGGGTGTTTTTTGACGACGGAGTGGAATGTGTTCCCAGGATCTACACGTCCAATAATATTTTTGCTCGGATTTGGTCCCATCCACACCGGCCCTTAAGGAAATATATTGTGCTTTAATGTTTGTAGAAAACGCAGCCAAACTTGCCCTATTGGAGCCCTTAAGGCAGATACAACATGTTAAAAGTGGCTCTTCAGTGGGAGCAACCTGGTGGCAGTTGTCCATACTGACGCCTTTCCTCTGCATGCTAGAGAACCTTCTACATGCTGGTGCCCTTTTTTTAATATTTTTCCCCCCTGTCCTCAGTAATGTAAATGAAATGATTGATCTACATCAACACCAGTGGCAACAGACAGACCCTTTAACGTACAGGTCCCTAAAGAAGTTTTTGATGTGCACAGCTGATTTTAAGCTAACTGTAAAAAAAAAAAAAACAAAAAACTGGAGCGATGGGCTACAGATCGTTCATTTCCTCAAAGATTACCTATGAATGATGATTTTTTGGGTGCCCTTTTTTTCTAGGCATGAGAGTCTCACAGTAACCAGTTCCTGAGATGTTTTTAGTCTTGAAATGTCACGTGGGGATCTGGACTAGAATGCAATGAATAATTACAACAGGTTTTGTCAGCCGTCCTCAACTCCCACTGATTGTATTTCCTGTCCTCCCCGCCTGTCCTTCCTCTTCACGTCCCCTAAGTTCCCTTTTTAAATGAAATCACCTGACCAACATCCCTTCTCTTTTACCTTTATTCTCTCGAACAAAGTGTGGTCCAGGGTGTGTGGGGGACAGCTGTGGAGTCTGGGGAAGAAAAACCATGAATCTTCTCGTGCAGTAGACAATGCCCCACCGTGACTTTTACTTGTCAAATGAAGGATGAAACAAATCCTGTCCTCTTTTTTGAAACTGCTCATTAAGTGGATTGATTCATCGTCATTCCTGTTATTGCCAGATTCTTCCTCTCGTGTTCGCTCAGCGGAGTGTTGTGTGTGTGTGTGTGGGTGGTAGTGGCTGACCTCAGGAAGGTTTCCAACGTGTAGTGTTTCTGTCTCAGACGGAGCTCTCGACCTGCTGACGGAGCTTAAAGACATCAGATGGTCCTCTGACAACCCTGCGTGAATTAGCTCCGCCCCTCCTGCCTTGGCACCGCGACTGACACACGGTAGGTCATCAATGGTGTCACCGGGGTGTTTACAAATCCGATGGGATGTTTTTCATAATTTCATAACTTCAGAAGCTCTGCTTTGGAAGCTGTAACTTGATTGTATCATCTGATGACCTGAGCGGTGGAACTGGACTTTTCATTTTTTGACCAATCACATTGTATCCAACATCATTAATGAATAATTAACGGAAATGATCACTTTCTTGTCTGGCTGTCTCTCTGTCTGTCCTGTCTCTGTGTCTGTCTCTCATCTGTCTGTCTCTCTCTGCTCTCTCTCCTGTCTGTCTCTCTCCGTCTGTCTCTCTCTTTCCTGTCCTCTCTCTGTCTCCTCTGTCCTTCTCTCTCGCTGTCCCTGTCCTGTCTGTCCTGCTGTCTCTCTCTGTTTGTCTCTCTGTCCCTGTCCCTGTCTGTCCTGTCCTGCTGTCCTGTCTCCTCACTGTCTCTGTCCTGTCTGTGTCCTCTGTCTCTCTGTCCTCTCTGTCTCTGTCTGTCCCTGGTGTCCCTCTGTTCCTCCCTGTCTCTCTGTCTGTCTGGTCCCTCTCCTCTCTCACTGTCCTGTTCCTGTGTCCTGTGTCCCCTCTGCTCTCTGTCTCTCGTCTCTCTGTCTGTCCCTGTCTGTCTGCTTCCTGGTCTGTCTCTCTCTCCTATCCCACTAGATTTGGATGTCCCTGTGAAACGCGTGAGGAACACAGTTTCAGGATGACGAAGCTTCAGACCTGGCCAAAGTTCTCATCAAGTCCCCTGAGAAACTTCTGGTCAAGAGTGGTGTGTGTGTTGGTGTGGGTGTGTGGTGGTGTTATATGAAGTGTGGTGTGTGTGTGTGGGTGTGGGTGTGTGTAATATGGGTGTGTGTAAAGTGTATATTACAGGTTTTCCAGGGTGTCCAGGTCCACAATTACTTCCTCAATGTCTTGTTTTGCCAGACCAAACATCCAAACCCAAAGATTTTACTTCCGTGAACGTCAGACAAATAAAGGCAGCAAATCCCTCACATTTTAAGAAAGCTGCAATTAAAGATCGCTATTATCAACATTTTTTATCAAATATGATCCACCATTCCCCATTCCAAGTTTTTAAGAACTAATACATCAATGAAGGCAATAGATCCATTGATATAAATAGATCAAGAGGAGAATCCACACAGCGTTCAGCAATACAATGGTTTGGGGATACGCGGTTATCTTGAAACCCCATGATGTCACTGAGTCCGCTCATAAACATGTGTACATGCGTACCAATGGTCAATTTGGTCACAGGAAGCATATTTTGAGCCCTTAGTCCCCTCCTCAGCTGTCCAGCATTTCCTCGTTGATAAAGAAATAGTTGGGGGCATCATTTTAATCCTGCATCGATCGGTAAGTTAGAGTTGACGGTCAGTTTTATTCCATATTCCTTCCTTTCCCCTGTTTATGCCTTTTTCAAATGCCAAGACAACCCAGTCATTTCTGTTTTGCATCTTTTTGACGGCGTGTGGGTTGGAAGTAAAGGCCACGTCCACCATCTCAGCTCTGTCACGCCTTCTTCTTTGTTCAATATGTGTTTGTGTCTTTTTCCCTGCAGGACGGTGCCCGAAGGGGAAAGTCGTCGAGAGAAGGCGAATACGAAGGGAGGCTCCTCCCGTGAGGGGTCGTCGTCCGCCTCCAAGGACTCTGGCAGCGGTGGAAAAGTTCTGTCGCACACTGATAACAAACTACGGTTGGATGAGATGGAGTCACTGTTAAAGAACTTAAGTAAATGTTTCTGTTTCATGTTTGCCCTTTATACACAAGAGGGTTTTAAAGTGGAATGTCCCCTTTTTTAACCAGATTTCCCTGTCTCTCCCGTCTCTCGTTCCAAAAAACCCTACTGCACTTTCTTTCTTCATCATGACTCCTCTTTCTCACCGTAAGGAGTCCGAGGAGTCCCCACCACCCTAACCTCACCACCTTCACCCACCTCACCCACTCCAAACAACCCACTTCACCCACTTCACCCACTACACTCACTACACACCCATTCACTCACCTCCCCCCCGACCTACCCCCATCCTCCCTGTTCAATGTCACCACCTTCCCCCCGCACCGTCACCCGATCACCACCGCGTGTGGCGCAACAATTGGTTCGAGAGCTCTGGTGGCGGCGCTGCAGACGATTGTAAAAATACTAATAATGTTTAACTGTGCGTACTATAACTGACTGTAACTTATGATCCTTAATGTGCTGTTGTCATTCATAGTATCCATAGGATGATTCTTAATATTTTAGTGACTTTTCTATTTTCACAAATGATTGAACTCTGATTTTGATTTAAGCCACTATTGTGATGTATGCAGACGATTCAACATTATATACATCAGGACACACTGTACACCTGGATGACATGGTTGGGTTTTAAATGAGGAATTAAAGTTAATAGATCTATCATATGTATTAGACAGGTTTTGAGTTTGTGTTGGTTTCTTGCTGGTGTTATGAATGTTAAGGATGTGTATTGATGTTTTATAATATAATATAAATGTATAATAAAAATGCAAATTAAGAACCCAGGAACCCAAGAGTAGCGACTGTTTTAATGCAGGATTTAATACGATCTAAATGTACGTAAACTTCCTGATTTTTCCTCTAACTCTGCCATCAGGCCCACATTTTCCTTTCTATACAAGATGTATCAAAAGTAACATTTTTAATTAAGAAAATGTACCCAGAGGATGAACTCGCCATAGCATTTCCTTTTGCGGCAGAGGAAGAAAAGTGAATTTTAACACAAGATATTTCAAGTTACAAGCTTGATTGCAATGAAATTTAGAGACCCCATTCGTGCTCTCCAGAGGATGCATACTTTCTATCTTAATTTATTCGGCTTTATGTGTACACAGAATACACTCTGAACTATATTATATTTCTACGTCCCATCACAACACTACATTTGATATGCCTGGCCTGCTTAATTGAACGTTTCTATCTGTTTCTTCATCTCTAAAATCTGTCCTCTGCTGGAATGCAGAATTCCTTCAGAGGTTGGCTGCTGCTAAGCTAAATCAGCCTCCAGTTAACCGCATTGAGAAAAACGCAACCAGACGAGTGGAGGGCAACACCGTGTTTAGATTTAGATTAGTGGGTATAGCGTTCTGGGCTGAGTTATTATTGGAGTCTGTGAGATAGGATGTTGGGAAGGGAGGAGATTCATTGAGCAGCATTTCTACATCTCCAAGATTTAAAGAAATGAACGTACAGATTGTAAAAGGTCAGATCAGGACTTGGAGGTGGTGGAAGAAGTCATTTCAGGCTCACAAACAAAACCCAGAGATACTTGAACTTCCTCATGGCAACTATTTCTCAACCCAAAAGGGGAAAATCAAATGTTTTCAGCTAGAGTAGCAAAGCCTCCGACTTGGGGGAGAAGATTTAAACACCCCAGGATACACATGAGGTCACAATGCAGTGAAGCCAACAGAACGTCATCAACAAAAGCACAGATCCAAAAAGTCGGTTAATGTAGAACTTTTTTGGCGATGGCCTTAAGGTTTCGGGATATCCGTACGTCCGTTGTGCGTTTGGAGGGAATTTATTTAAATTTGACACCAATGAGAACTGATTGGATTTTGGTGGTCGTAGGACACAACAAAAACATGTTTTTGTCGATAACTCAAGACTTCCTTTGCTAATACATTACAATTTCACATAAATGTTTTATAGGACAACACGATGAAGCGAAGACATTTTGGACGGACATGGACATCGACTGCAACCTTGTTGGCGGAGGCATACAACCGCAGGATGGAAATTATATTCAATTTATTAAAGGGAAGTTTTATTGCTGCAAAGTGTTGGACTATGAACCTTTAATATAAAGGTACTAAAAGACAATTACTTTGCACTCCAAAGAAGTTTACAGAGTCTGGAGCTGGAGTCCTGCAAAGTGCTCAAACACAAACACAACCTCAGTCCTTCGAGCAAAGCCACTATATTTAAAGCCTAAGTACCATTCTACTCTACCACTATCCACTTAGCAAGCCAGTGCTCTGGGGCAATGCAGTTGTTTTGAGTTTAGTTTGGGAGAACAGAAAATGATTTAGCTGTGAAGTGACATAATTATAATGTTTGTTCTAGTCGTTTGTGGTTCACCATTATCATTAATTAAAGCAGAGCCAAGTAATCTATTACGGATAAAAAGAACAGCACACCCTGCTCCATGGGACGCCTTTTGTCTGCTCAGCCATAAAGCAACACCACCTCCATCCATATAGGCACTCATTTAAAATCCAGCTAACACAGTGTATTCAGTCACTGTGCTATTTATGTTAACTAGAGCCTAGCTGGGCTGCAGCTGTTTTGAAAGAACAGAGAAAAAGATTTAAGCAGTAACTCACCTATGGTTTTGTTTTTGTTGTCAAAATCAGTGGAAAATCTTTTCTTTTTTGATTTGTTTAATTTATGTTTCAACCGCTCCAATTACAGCTAAATGAGGGTTTGAAGATAAGTCATTTGACATTTTGGAGATTTGAGATTGCATCATGTCACAGACCTACTAACCCCAGAAAATAACCCCAACCATAGTTCATCACCGCAGTCTGGCCCCAACCTTAAACCTGTGTCGCGGGTATCGCCGAAAAACGAAAAGTCTCAAACAAAGTCATTAGATGTCATTTTGTAGATTCGTCCAATTTCAATGTACTTCTACTTTTTTCATATTCTACCTTTAATCCACTGTTTGGTTTCATTTCCTGTAGCTGATGCAGATCATTTGGACTTAATTGTTGTAACTTTTAACCTCTTACAGTGTGGGGGAATTTACCCGACATACCTACAAGCGACATACCCAAAGTATAAGCTGCTCTTCAACCATTTGCACCAGCTGCATGATTTTGGTCTCATTCAAAAGATAACTCTCTTATTGTTCTTGCAAAACACACATATATATATATAAAATCACTCCAAGAGCTTCTGGCACTGAGTAATAGTGGTCTGAATATACTGAATTTGAAGAAAATACACTGAACACTGCCTGAATTTCATTGTTTTATTGAAAAAGATGTCTGAAGATGGGTATAGCTGCTAGGTATGGACTGGAAAACACAATAACGACATAGCACCAAGTGTTATCAAGTTCAGGTTCAAATGTCAGAACAAAAGGCACAAAAACATAACTTATTAGACTATTAGTATTATTATTAGTTTTCCAAGAGTAACACCAGGCGTTCACAAGCAATTTGGAGATATTATAATATTTATTGATAAAAAGGCCATAAATAACTATTATATACCCAATATTCCCTGTCAGTAGTGATGACACAAAGTAAGTGAAGTATAAACACATTTTTTGTAAAAATAAAATGTTATTTTTAATATAATAAAATACAATTATGTAAAATAATAACATTTGTTCATTTGAACTCTCTTAACATTAAGCTAAGCAGGGAAACTCATATACTTAGATACCGTTAGCTGTGACCTTTCAACTGAAGAAGTTCCTGCTTGGTGTTATATATGGAATCAGAGTTTCGGGCTTCCGGTGGAATCGCAATGCATGCTAGTGTGGCGGGCAAAGTGAGCACCAACTCTACAAGGGCCGCCATATTGGATTTCTTCTCTACATGCATTGCGATTCCACCGGAAGCCCGAAACTCCGATTCCATGTATAAGTGTAAGTGCACTCTACAGTCTGGATCATCTAAACTCACTGTGAAGCAACTTCTCTGTGACAGTTTAAAGTCAACTCCGTAGTTCCTTCACATAAAAAGGTTTGATGATGTGTAAACATACAGCTCCTTATCGTACCAGAAGACTCAGTTTCCTAAATTGTCAGAATCGAAACCCATTAAGTACAAAACACACTTATGTCCATTTATGTAGCTTCTCTTTGGTAGAGTTTTCTCAGTTGCCATTCGACTGAGTATGTTCGTCTCAAACTTCACAGCTTTCACCAGCGTCTGTTTTCTAGGCCGTAGCTTCATCTGAGTGCAATTTAGCTATAAAGCGGGATAATGAGTTTAGTATTTTTAGCATGCGTTTATCATTTTGTTTTTACATCATCATTATTGAAAACAGGTCAGCAGAAACAGAGAAGCGGCTTTACCTAAATACAAGTTTACAGGTTTATGGATGCATTCTCTGCACGGCCTTGAGCTGTGTGTGAAAACATCACAAACCACTCATTTAAACCTGAACACTGTTCTAGGCCAGTGTTCTCGGCTCCAGTTGTTTTAAAAGAGAAAGTGATTTAGATGTGAAGCGGGATAACGAGGAAGTTCATTCTAGCCATTTATTTTCTACATAACTTGAGCTGTGCCCCAGTTTTATTCTTCTGTCTAATAATTCTTACCAGCTTTACCGAATTAAGATCAATATACAGACTGAGTTTGTTTGATTTTTGAGTTGTTGTCCCACATTGCAAAGTATAAGAGAAATGGAAGAGCTGCTCCCAGCTGGAAAACATTTAAACAAATTGTTGACAGTGGTTCAACACCATGAGGATCTCACCAAATAAAGTATTAAATCTTTTGTATCTTTCGTCTTAATTTAAAACTGGTGGTAGCTTTAACAAATCAAACTTGATTGACGAGCGCCGGCGCATGTCTTGTATAATTTCCTGTTAATCCAAAACAATGAAGTACATTTGTTTTATTCACATTAACTGCAATCCTGTACGTCCTCGACCCTCTGTCCCACCCAAAACTGTTTGGCCCAGTCATTTCTTAAAACAACACAAACTCATTCACTCAGTAAAGCCACTAATTTAAAACCTAATTACTGTTTTACCACTTTCGAGAGGCTGCAGCTGTTTTGAGTGCGGTTCAGGGGAGAGAAAGTGATTTAGAGGTGAAACGGGATAATGATGATGTTCATTCTAGTCATTTCTGAGAGAAAAAATACATCCTTATTTAAATCAGGACAGACGAGCTGTGATTAAAGTATGGCAGAGCAGGCCAACGGGCTGAGGGCAATTATAATTATAGGTGCTATTGCTGGCAGGATTTTGACACCGCTATCTGGTTTTCTGGTGTTAACTGAAAGAATCTAACTGGAAATATTTTAACTTCGACTTTTCAGTGGCTGCAATTGAGTCTGAGAGCAGAAAATATTTCATGTCAGGTTATGGTGTCAGGATCAAATCTCCTACAGTACATGCAAAAGATGTTCAGCTGCACAGCTGAGGTACAAGGAAACAAATCAGATTGAAGGAAAGAAGGTACACACAACCAAATGTCTTTGATACTGGTTGGCAAACGGTGAAATCCTGCCAGAGCAAGAATCATTATTCTAAATGTAAAGTAAAAAATAAAAATAACTCAACCCTGCGTGGCTCGCCGTCAATTCTTATTTAATTTTCCTAATTAATTTAAGATGTGGTGAGATTGCTAATCCAGGAAGCAGCAACATGAAGGATAAAAGGAGCTGACAGGTCGTGAACAAGCCTGCATTATGTTACTATACTGACATTACTGCGGTAACACCAACTGTACACAACGATAAACACTGAAGCTGAGCCCTAGGCTAATGCTAATGCGTACATGGCATTAGCTACACTAACATGCTAGCGTGTCTGTTTTAGGCCTCAGCCACAGCTGCGTAGTAGTTCTGCTTGGAGGACGCGGTCCACACACGCTCAGTAGCTCGCTATGCTACCACCCAATGATGACGACATAAGTCACACGATCCCTCGCGTGCCTTTTCATAATCGCAGACGCGTAAAGTAGAACTTTAGCTTTAGCATGTAACCTCCTGTTACCATGTTAGCATGCAGAAGACGGTAAATATAAAATCCTTGAGGGGCAGTAGACTTATTGCCAACATAGCATTTTCACATACTTGTAAACATAACGGTGAGCGTGTTATATGTTAGCATTCAACATAAAACTGTTGAATGCAAAGCAGAGGCGGCGCAAATTGATGCGAAGATGCGTCCTGTGAGTAGTAAGTAGCCCAGCGTTCTAGGCTGCAGCCGAGTTGTTTTGAGCGTGGCTGACGCTTCGACATGATTTAGATGTGAAGTGGGACGGTGTGATAGTATTTTGGAGGAGAGGGAGAGAGAGTCCTCAGCAGTGTGGGTTTTTAAAACTCTGTAATTCTGCAGTGCATCCCATCATTGCTGCAGAGAGACGAGAGGAAGGCAGTGAATCACATCTTTCTTGACAAATACTTTGGTTTTTTATTTAATTGTTCAGTTATGTTTGGTGGATCAAGTCAGGCAGTGAAGTGTATCCCATAGTTTCCACAGTGTGGTAGGTCGCCTTAAATGACCTTAAAGGATTACAGTGGTGTCTCTGCACGATTGACCTAATTTAATACAAATGATGTGTACTTTGAATTACTGCCTACTATTTTCCAAAGCGTGCAGTAACTTTTTATTTTGATTTCCTCCCTTCCAGGCAGCCTGTGGTTTCAGGTCATTTCTATAAAAATCAATTTGTAGAGAGTCGAAGCTGCAGACAGCCAATCCGTGACAGTCAGCATTTATTTTCAATGCTTGTCAGTTATAGTCTGATGCGGACAGGAAGCTCCATCATTTAACACACACACACACACACACACACACACACACACACACACACACACACACACACACACACACACACACACACACACACACATACACACACACACACACACACAATTGTTTGTAAATGCAATAAATGTAAATGTTTTTTTAGACTTTAAACATCTTCTGACCAACTTCCACAAGCAACATGTCTTTCAACTACTCCTTCATGACTTTATATGGTCACAGGCTCTTGGAGACACACAGGTATATTAAATAACAAAGTAATTAAACCCAAAATAATGAGAAGAGAAAGGTGAGACACACCACGTCTTCAGAATGAGCTGCTGCTCCAGCTGATCAGCATGAGGCTCAGCTGGCTCAGGTGTATCCAATCAAACACACTGATTAAGGAGATCGGGTAAAATATTTAACCAATAGATCCAACCGTGAAACTTTCCCACTTGGTTATTTACATTAAGACAATTCTTATTTGTATAATACGTTTTCTGAAATGTTATGTTTGAATATGCAAACTGGGCATCATCTTATTAAATATTTGTTAACTTGCATAAAGAGAAATCTGAACATTTGAATGAAGCCTGTTACCAAATAAATAAATACAAATCTAATTCCACCACGTTTTTTGGGAATAACATGTCATATAAATCAAGGCTATGAATGAAATCTGAACAAAGTCCTGGTTGAAAACCGTCAGAATATAGAGAGGAATGAAACGGGAAGGTTTGGTGTGTGTAAGAGCTGCTGAAGTGGAGATTCAAACTCATTTTGAGAAAACAGCTTTAACACCTTTAAAGAAATGTGTTGTAACATTCCTGCATGTTGCAAGACACTACAGGTGAATGAGGTGAAGATCTAACCTATAGATGTGTGTTTAAATATGCAGATGAGGCATCGACTGACGCTGCCTTTTGGTTCATTTAGGAGAAATCTACAGACGCAAATAGACAAAGGAAAAGGAAAAACATTTTTTTTGGATGTTTTCTTTCCACTAGTCTGAAAGAAGAAATGTTATGGAAGCAAAAATATCCCAAATACGCAAAAAGAAAACGTTTGAGCTGGGGTGTCTTGCCTTAACGTCGGACAGAAGAGGGGCCGGCACAGTATGAAGTGTGGGTCATGTCCGCCTACAGAACATACAATAGGGAACAGCAACCACAACAAAAAGCACTTGTAAAGGATTAATTAGCCTTTTAAACTCTTTGATTGCTTTTGTGAAGATCAGGGAAACACAGATTAAACACAAACTGAATGGAAACACACAGCAGCTGTGACTCCTGGAAGGAGAGAGAAAGAAGAAGAAATGGAAATAGGAACGGTAGAAAGAGGAGTCAACTTAGGACAGATGGAGAGAAATATATATATATAAATATATATATACAGTAAGGAAGTGACAGATGGAGAGAAAGAGGAAGGAATGAGAGGATTAAAGAGGAAGAGTGATAGTGAACGAACTCAGAGCCTCCAGTTTAGTCGGCCACAGAAGTTGGGAAAGTATTCTGTGGTCGCTGCAAGTATTCAGAAAATGTTAAAGACGGAGGGAGGGGATCTGACTGACTGTGTGTGTGTGTGTGTGTGTGTGTGTATGTGTGTGTGTGTGAGAGAGAGAGAGAGAGAGAGAGAGATGTATGTATGCTTTAAGTACTCACACTGTGAGGTGATGTGTACAAGTATACAGCTCTCATGTGAGTGTGTTATGAGTAATATCCGTGTTTGTGGTCATGTGACACTCTGTATGTTTACTGTCTGTGTGTAGAACACTCAAGAAACGCTCCAATGCAGTGCCGTGTTTCGATGGAAAGTACAACTAAAGAGTGGCTTCGTAACATCATTTGCTATTTTGAATCCGTGGTGACATCTGATGGACTGAGACGCTCATAACAAGGTGACGGAAATGACTTATTTATGCTCATGTCTGTCCATTTCTATCACTTGTTAATGAATAAATAGTTAAATAAAAACTTTTCTTTTTATAAACTCTTCGAGGAGCCTTTTTAAAAACTATTTCTCGCCCTGGGTTTCGCCTCTCAGGCAGCATACAAAGAGAGTTCTTCAAATCCAAACGGACTCATGGAAAACCTCTCAGAACCCGACTAAAGAAGAGCGACCCAATAATTGGACTCAAACCGACACTAACAGAGACAGAACACACAACACCAGCGGCTGCATGATGAGCTCTCTGTTAACAAGCAGCCACGGTGGAAAGAGCAGCAGTAATAATAATACAATTAATAAAGTTCAAAGTGCAAAGAAACTAAATCATAGAGGTGATCGTGAATGCTCTTTTCTTCTTCTGCACAATAAAACATTCAGTAGCAGCCAACTGGAGTATAGATCAATACTAACCAGTACTAATACTAACTATTAGTATTTATGTTTTACAGAGGCCGCAATGCAAGACCCGACCCGACCTGATTAGTCAGATCTTATGTTCCTCAGACCCGTGCAGACCCCTGATAGAAACCGCCATAACTAATTGGTGGAGTTTGTTGGGGTCGTATACAGCTTGAGAGGACTCCAGGCAATACTCAGGGCTATCTTGTTAAATAAAACTAAATAAATGATGTCGTTTTGAGTTATACTTTCTGTAATATTCTCTAAATATGCTAGAATGTTTGGTTGAAAAGCCTCTAAGTTTATCTGAAGCCCTGGCAGCGTGTGAACCACCTGCAGCTGAGATCCATCAACATCTTTAAAGCAGTTTCCCTCAGAATCAACAGCCTTCTCTGTTTTTACATTTTGATCAGAAAGAGAGGCAGAGGTGACAGAAACCGTTTTGGCAAATGTCCACTTTAAGAGATTTGTGATTTTTATATGCTCACGTTCTCATCAGCACACACACACACACACACACACACCACACACACACACACACACACACACACACACACACACACACACACACACACACAAACACAAACAAGCAATCAGAAAACAGCTGATGGTGCATTCTCTGTGCAGAGGAAAACAAACAGAGAGACAAACAAAAGACACAGGTTTACAGAAAAAACAAACACATATCCCCTCTGTGTGTGTGTGTGTGTGTGTGTGTGTGTGTGTGGACATAGTTGACGACTACACTAACACACACACACACACAGCCATGTCACATCCACTGCATCCCACCATTGTCCTGCTGCACTTAGTTCATACACAATGTAAACACGTCGACACACGTGTAAAACGTGCAGCGCTCACTTACACACACAGCAGATAGGAATCTATAATGTGTGTGTGTGTGTGTGTGTGTGTGTGTGTGTGTGTGTGTGTGTGTGTGTGTGTGTGTGTGTGTGTGTGTGTGTGTGTGTGTGTTCTGGATAGAAGGCAGTTTCTGGGAATTGTGGGGAGATACTGAGAGCAGCAGGAGGGTGGAGAGGGTGTGTGTGTGTGTGTGTGTGTGTGTGTGTGTGTGTGTGTGTGTGTTCATTGTTTTCACTTGTTACATGGATAAAGATTAGAGTGCCTTTTCAACACTCAAAATCACACACACACACAGACACAAAGCTATGCATACACCCTGGTCTGACCTATATCCAACTTTACATGCAAACACACACACACACACACCCACACACACACACTCTCTCTCTCTCTCTCTCTCTCTCTCTCTCTCTCTCTCTCTCTCTCTCTCTCTCTCCCTCAGAATAATGAGGGCAGGCATGCTGAAAGAAGGACAAAGCCCGTTACTTCATGACTGTGTTGATGGAAAGTGACAGACACTCATTTACCTTAAAGAGCCTCTTCTGACCTGCTGGATGTCAACCTGTTGTATTGTCTGTTTAATTTGCCCATAGAATAAAGTGCAACAGCAGTAAAGGAAAAGTACGCTTGAATAGAACTTTAGGGCTTTAAGTTCACTAAAAGTACAATAAAAAAGTTCCAGATATCTTCCGTTGGCCGAGATTGTTTTTATACAAATTGGGTTTAACTTTTCAAACTCTCATCATCAGTTCTCAAGCTTATGATGCTCACCAGAAGTAACAGCTGAGATCTTTCTCTACACGTTTGACGAGTGGGCAGTGAAGCATTAATACTGACATCAGGTGCGTTCACTTTCAGTTTGCAGTTTAGATAATCTGGATAAATTGTTTATAGCAGTAGACCCTTTTGAAGGCGAACCTTTAGTCTCGTCACAGCAGGTAAATCACTGCGAACAGCATTAATGATGGCTGCATTATATGTGGGTAAGCAAGTTCCGGGGCTCTTGTGTTGTGCATGCACACTAGCTGACTTTTCTATATGCTACATGACTTCATGAGCAGGATAAGCAGCATTTCCACCGCAGTGTACCAATGACTGGTAAGGGGTTCAATACGTCACATACTTAAGGAACCAATCCTGTCAACATGTCGAGTGGGACTTTCCATATCATTAGCGTAATGCTACATAAAGAAAAGGGTAATTTTACCCCAAAATAGGACGCTGTTCCATCCTTTAATCCTGGGGACACAGCGAGTACGAGCCAACATGTCGGTCCACAGGTCTTTCTCCTGGCAAGAAGGCAAATTGGAATATTTCAAAATATGTTGATTTGAACAAAAACAAACGGCCGACTGACTGACGGACGGACGGACGGACGGACGGACGTCGGTGCAGAAATTTGAACTCCCATGAGTCCTATTGAGAGGAAGTGGGGGTAGATGTGTGTGTGTGGGGGGGGGGGACACACACACACAGAGACAGGAAGAAGAAGCAGGGAGAAAACACTTTCTCAGTTTCACACCACTGCAGAGCTGCTGCTATTCTTCTGTCTTTAATCCCAGAGGAGCAACACCAGACACACACACACACACACACACACACACACACACACACACACACACACGCGATGACACATGCAAGTGTTACGACTTAACTAAATAGAACATTAAATAAATACCTTTTACATTTTACTTAACATTTAACACTTTCCTTCCATTGTTGCCGGTTTTTCAATTGTGTTTATTTTTAACACCGTCGCACATCATCAGTTTCCCTTTTTTGGAAGGACAATACTGATGCCACGGAGTCCTTCAGCTAATATTCAACTCAGTCTCCTCGGGAATAACGTCTATATCGGAACATTTTGCACGACTGGATTTATGTCCAGAGTTGATTTTCAATGCCAAAGCAGGAAGCAGTGTGACGCTCATATGGAGCAGTGAAGGACGCACGCCGAGACGCCTCATTCACCAACAGTTAGTGATTGTTTCTGTGACCTTATATAGTCTAATATTAAAACACAGAACATTTTGCTGAAAGAGGTTTAAATACCCTGTAAAGGGAGAAAATACCAAAAGATAAAAGTAACACAAGAAACATAAAAAACTGCATGCGCTATGTCTTTATGAGCAGTGTGTGTGTGTGTGTGTGTGTGTGTGTGTGTGTGTGTGTGTGTGTGTATGTGTGTGTGTGTGTGTACTATGTATATAAGGGGTAGGGGGTGTAAGAGGGAAGCGTGTGGGAAGGCATTGGGAGCCCCACTCCCACACACACACACACATCATAAAATGCTCATAAAACACACACACAGACACACACACACTCACACACACACACACACACACACACACACACACGCACACACACACACACACACACACACACATCAGGCGAGACACACACCCACGGCCCAGCAGCAGACCAGCAGACTTCAGTCCTGCTGTGACCTGGCCAAGAGGAAATCGCACACACTCACGCAAACACTGTACAAAGCTCTGTCTTTATTCATAAGGACAAATCATTTTACAATAAACAGACAGACAGCAACAAGCCGTGTCAACTTGAATAAATGTGCTAGAAGCCATTTTGAACTGAAACCTACAATAAAGCAGTGTCCGGCCCCTCGTCACATTTCAGGTGTTTAAATGAGTTACTGGCAGTTTCACCAAAGAGACAAGTCTCCTCAAATGTCCTCGCATGGTTTCATTTAAATAATTGTAAAACTCTTCAATTTTTCACAAAATAGCAGAGAAACAACAAACTGTATAGATATGAATCATCTCACGACACAGATTTATCTTATGACCCTTTTGGTTGGGAACCATGGACTAAACTACTGAACTGTATATAAAATACTAACTTGTATAATCTAGCTTCACCTCGATTAATCTTGGCATTTCGGCCGATGCGTTCCATCTGCGCTCCACATGGACTGTTGACCTTCATGCAACCAAAGCCCACTCAAACATCGCTCGATAGCACTCAGTCTGCAAACGGAAATGCAGAACACTTCTGATTAAATCTTTCCCCATTGCCTACAGACTCTGCATTCACATGCAGATACATATTTACAAAGATTACACCTTGACTTGCTACAACAGTAAAACGCTGCTTAAACATTGAAACACCAGAATAAATAATTATGAATATTAATTATGAATACTAATATCCCTTTTTAACATCAGTAGCAATTACTCATTAATTGTTAATTCCTCACGGATCTCTCTGATTCTTGTTCTCTGGCTCCCCACATGTTGGCGCCCCTGCAGGGTGGATAATGATTGGACGTGAGCCCAAACTGCCTCATTCTCCGTCCGAAGGATGATGACATCATCATCCTCATCATCATCACCTTGTTCCTGACTTCCTGTCTCCTGGTGTGGATGCCTGCCTAGAAATGTTGGCACCCGGACGGGAAACAAACAAACACATACTTGCACATATACGTACACACACACGCTCGGATACCACACAATAAAAAGAGAAATGTTGTCAGATACATTAAGGGATAAACATGCAGCAGAAGTCAGCTGCAATGTGTTTAGACATTAGATCTCAAATAAAAGGTCCCACAGCAATGAATACTAACCCAAGCTGGACGTTGTAACATGCAGTTCTTCTATTGTTAACTGGAAAACTGTTCTAGAAAGGGCAAAGAAGCAAACTCTACTCTCCTAAGTGACCTGAATGCAACATTCTTGGGAAATGGACACAGTTGATATTGGACTAAAGACATTTCCCTGTTGAATAAACTGCAGAATAGCAAAAATGTGTTACTCTATCTACTGTCAACCAGATTGAATTGGACTTGTCGACCCACAAAGCAACTATTTGGCATCGAAACACATTCATTGTGCTGCATATGTAGTTCATAGAGTCCTGCATGGCAGTGGAGACTATAGACTCTGAGGGGCCCCAGGCAACGATGCACATGGAGTCCTGTTGTATGAGAAGTTGAATCAGTATGTACGACAGTTAGGTAGTGACAGACTTAACTAAAAGTATCCAGCTGTTGTACGGGAGCTAGAAGGGGCCCTGCTTAGGTTTGTTTTTTCTGGGTCAGCAGTAGTGCAGTGCGCAGTGTGCAGTGCGCAGTGTGCAGTGCGCAGTGCGCAGTGTGCAGTGTGCAGTGCGCAGTGCGCAGTGCGCAGTGTGCAGTGTGCAGTGTGCAGTTTGCAGTGCGCAGTGTGCAGTGCGCAGTGGGCAGTGCGTAGTGTGCAGTGTGCAGTGTGCAGTGCGCACAGTGCGCAGTGTGCAGTGTGCAGTGTGCAGTGCGCAGTGCGCAGTGCGCAGTGCGTAGTGTGCAGTGTGCAGTGCGCACAGTGCGCAGTGTGCAGTGTGCAGTGCGTAGTGTGCAGTGTGCAGTGTGCAGTGCGCACAGTGCGCAGTGTGCAGTGTGCAGTGTGCAGTGCGCAGTGCGTAGTGTGCAGTGTGCAGTGCGCAGTGCGCAGTGCGCAGTGCGTAGTGTGCAGTGTGCAGTGCGCACAGTGCGCAGTGTGCAGTGTGCAGTGCGTAGTGTGCAGTGTGCAGTGTGCAGTGCGCACAGTGCGCAGTGTGCAGTGTGCAGTGTGCAGTGCGCAGTGCGTAGTGTGCAGTGTGCAGTGCGCAGTGTGCAGTGCGCAGTGTGCAGTGCGTAGTGTGCAGTGCGCAGTGTGCAGTGCGCAGTGTGCAGTGCGTAGTGTGCAGTGCGCAGTGTGCAGTGCGCAGTGTGCAGTGCGCAGTGTGCAGTGTGCAGTGCCTATGATGGGAGGTTTAAGGGGGTTTATAGTTGTCATTGCAAAATGTGCCAATTAGGGGCTTTTTTTCCAAATTGTTTTTGGAGGGCCCCAAATATTTGCCTGGTTTGAGTCTCCTGATGGTGCGCCCCTGTCATAGGAGAGCTTAGTGCAGCGGTTGTGTGCCGTTGGAGGCGGGGAAGATAACCAGTTGTACATTTGCCAACTAATATTTTTCCTTTTTAATGCTTTTCTCTTTGTATCCTTTGTGTCTCTTGTCAAAGTCTGTTTTTGAGCACGGCGAAGAAGACGCCACTCTCGAAAATAAACTCGGACAAGGTGAGATTTATACGTTATTGGTGTTTTATTGTATTGGTGTATTTTTAAGTGTTTTTAAACAATATGCGTTACTTTCACAAGAGAAAATAATGTTATCCCTAAATGATGAGGACTAAGTGGTTAATTTGGGAAATGTACGTGTGGTTAACCTCTCCACCTCTGTTAAAGTGCACATATTAATATTTCTGATATAATTTAACTATAGTCACTAATACACAGCAATCAGCCGAAGCCTTGTTCTCCGTCACCTTTCCAATCACAACATGCTGATGGCAGAGAAGACGCTCTTCACTTGTCACCAAGCTTATCGCACTTTGATTAGTGTTACAGTAATTACTGAAGATGCTGCGCTTCTATTTTGTACTCATCACGTTTTTCAAAAAACAGATATCTAACTTCCCAGTAAATCTCTGGATATCCAGTTAGTCATAGTTAAGTATAATTACCAAATCTGAATAGGAATATTACTCACATCCAAAATGATGAAAAGCCTCCATCATTTACCATCAGAGAGGAAGAAGGAGCCAACGCTACACAATACTTTTTGAAGGAAATAAGAATAGCTCCATCCATCCAACCAAGAGGACACTTCCTGTCTGAGGTCATAACGACCAGTGACTCTGTAGATATAGTGCAAGTAGATAAGTCACTTCCTGGTGCCGGGGGTCAATAACTGAGACTCCAAATAATTATTTAAAGTAGAGAGACACTTCCTGGCGTCAGAGGTGACTTTGAATGAGTCCTTAGCTCACCAGAAGAGTGCACTTCCTGGATTCATGGATCTAATACACACAAACCAAACACTTCTTGGATACATAGATCTACTCCAGAGGGCACTTGCTTAATACAGGCACAGTTTAATTTCAGCCTCTGAGTTAGTGATGCTGTTGTATTGGTGCAACACGGATGATGCGAGGCAACAAGCGAAGAACCCAAATGAGGACGATGCAGGCGGACAGTAACCATTCAAGGGTTTATTGCAAAGTACAGATATTAGCTCACTGGCATGTCCCAACAGAAGTAATGTTGAGTCCAGGGGATGGTAGGTAGGTACAGATAGAGTCATCAATGACACAAAGCAACACCGAACAACTGGCGACTGACAAGAGGGAAAGAGGCTGTGGGATGTGAGAGTCAGGTGAGGGGGGGGGGGGAGGTAAAGGACATCTGGTGGATAGGTAGAGAATGGCAATGAAGAGGCCTGGACATGAAGCTGAGAGAAGTTCAGGATGTGACAGTTGGAATTCATTATCATGTAACTCTATCGGCGTATTCCCACGTATCACGTTGAACCAACATGAGTTTTTTTAATACCAGGCACACGGAAAAGCACCATATGGCTTCTCCCCCCCCCCCCCACCATGTGATCCTAAACACAATTTGAAAACTTAAACACTTTGTCTTGGTTTGAGCGTTTCAGGAAATATGTTTAGTTTCCAACAAAACTATTGTTAATTCACGGACGCAGAGAAAATGTTACTCTTTTGTTCTTATTTCAGTATGTTTTTCTCATTACATTACCATCATGTATCACCTCACTGACTGCCTTCCTCCTTCCCTTTGATCCTCACATTTATCTTTATTACTTTCCGGGAATTCAAATACTGGATGAATAACCTTCAGTGGAAGTAAAAACATCGTCATCAGCAACGATTTGTAATGCAACAAGGAGCAGACACATTTTCTTTTAAAGTTTAACGTTCCTTTACATGTGATAGAAATATGGAACACGATCAAGATTCTTTCCCTGCTGTGAAAGTGAAGGGATGAAAGAAGAAGACAGAGGAGTTGAGAGGACACGACATGGTGGAAAGACGAGAAGAAAGACGAGAGGAGATTATAAATAGAATAAAAGGAAGATGTGATGTTCAGGGGCCAGAAGGAGAAGCAGGAAAGTAAGGAGAGAACGGGATGTAGTAAAGAAGAAGGAGGAAGTGGAGAAGAGATGAAAAAAGAAACTGGAAGGGATGAAGGGAGGAGAGGAAGAGAAGTTGAGAGGGGGAAACATAGGGTGAGATGATACTGAGAGGAAAGACAGGAGTAAGAAATAGGGAAAGGAAGGAGAAGACGATTCATTTCAATGATGGGATGATAGGACAACATGACGAGAAGAAGGGATGAAGACTATGAAAAGTAATAAAGAAAAGTAAGATGAAAAAGAAATGAGAGGAAGTGAGGGAAGATCAATGAAGGGGAAGGATGGAGAGGTGACGATATAAGATGTCAGATGTGAAGAGAAGGAGCAAACAGAGAACAGAGGAAATATCAGAGAAAAGAGCATAGTAGATAAGGGCAGGAGAAGATGAAGGACAGGAAATAAGACGAAGAGAAGACCTCATTGAAGAGCATGGGAGCAGGGGAGCAGAGAGTTGGAGGTAGAAGGAGAAAAGAGGAGGAAGAAGAAGAAGAAGAAGCTGCTTTTGTTTCCTTTCAATCAGCGCTCAGCTTTCTCTGCTCTGCATCTTTTTCTGCCTCGCTGCATACCTCCAAGCTCTCCAGGTCCTCTGCAGTAAACACACACACACACACACACACACACACACACACACACACACACACACACACACACACTGGCAGCTATCTCACCCAGCAGCTGTTGATGTTGCTGCCAGCTCTGCTCTGCAGCTCCTCAGCTGGAGGAGGTTCTTGGCTGCAGACATCAAGCAGCAAGAATTCATGAGACCCACAAAAAAAAAACTTTCTCCAAGAATTATTTAGTCGTCTGGAATGCGGAGAGGAGAGTCTGATTTAGATTTAGAGAAGGACCACTCGGGCAGGCTTTGTTACGATGCATCTGGAAGACACTTTTGGGGAAGTTTGTTTGAGAAGTGAATATGTTCTAGATTACATGATTAATATGGGACATTTTCATTGACACTATATTTGCTCTTCATTGCTATAAATCAAGAAGAAGACTTAACGAGCTATTACGATCATGGACTCATCTGGAGTCAGTTTATTGAAGTAATACATTAAGTGAGAAGTTTTTCATAGACTTCTATACAATCGGACTTCTTGGAGTCGCCCCCTGCTGGATATTAGAAACCAGATATGTCTTCCCCCCCCCCCCCCCCCACACATTCCTCTTGTCAAAACTTGACGCCTACGTTACCCACAATGCAAGGTGCTGGCTCACAGTTTGATCAGAGATGTGGTTATGTTATGCTAGTAGCGGCTGATAAAGAATTGAGCAGCTGGGCTCAAGCAGAGGAAGATATTAATGCTTCTTTCTAGCGCCACATCCGCAGATTTATTTTTAATTTCAGTCTTGTTGTCTTTGGACCCAACTGACACTGACTCAAGTGACATCACTTGAGGACAAAATGCTTTATGCAACTTCTTCAACAAGAGTTTCCCTTTAATGTGTATTTAAATTATGAGCACTTTAACCAAATACCCATTTTCCTTCTCAGACTGTTTCATCTGAAGCATCTTACAGGTCCCAAAGAGGTGAAAACATCTTCAGTATTTCACAAAACAAAGAGAAACTCACAGCAGGAACAACTATTAGAGTTTTCACTTGTTAGCAAAGTGCTTGTTCACCCTCATATTGACATAATTAGCATGAGCATGTCAGCAGACACGTCGTACTCAAACTCACAACCAAAAAACTCTTAAATTTGACTTTAATTGTTTTTTGTCTTGATTTTTTTCTTCACATTACTGAAATTGATTGCATCTGTTATTTAAAAATGAAATCCATTTGATCATATGTTATATTAGATTTTATAATTTGTGGATTATAAATTGCTTCATTGTGTGAAGCACTTTTTAAACTTGGGTTTGATAAATGTTCACTAAGTAAAGAGAGTTCTTTTCTTTTTGTACAATAAAATAAATACAAATAAAAATCTAATATAGGAAAAACATCTCTGCACACTTCCATTGTAAATATTCATTTATAAAGTCAAGCCGTCACTAGAGCTGCATCGAGTCCCATGACGGCTTCATCATTACCTACTTCCACTGGACATAACTGCTTATTAAGATGTTCAGTGCTGGAAACCAAAGAAGCTGCAGGAGACCGAAGTGATGTCTTACACTGAAGGTTTAATAGATCTTAATCCAGGAGAACAGATAATGAACAGTACAAGCAAATACAGAGATGCAGTCACATTGTCTACTTAAATATCCTCTAACATGAGAGGGATGTGTAGAGTCTAAGGTTTGAATATATTTTAATATATGTATATACTAACAATTAGTCCAAAAACTGCAGTCAAATAAACTTGAAGACACAAATTGGTCAAATAGTTACAGAAGCACAGTCACATAATAATATAAACTTACTGTACACTATCGACATTACTGCACCAAGTACACAATAACTTAACAACACTGACATCTAGAGGAAGGACGAAGTAAATGCAGGTGATTAACTGAGTTGTTGGAAAGAGTCTGAGTGAATATAAATCAGTCATTTCTGATTAGCTGGTCTGTGTTCATGACACAACAAGGTGTGTATTACACCGTCATCAGGAGAAAAGCTTTGTTCCATTATTGCTTAAATTGCTCTAAAATCACATGTGAAATGTGGATAAACAAAGTTTGTGTTTAGAAAATCTTTATTTGTCATTCCAACTGTTACACAGCCAAATGACATAATGCTCCTTAAGGACCAAAGTATAAATGAAAAACATTTAACAAATAACAAATGTTCAAATTAAGTGCATTTAGCAGAGTGACACTTTTCATCACAAGCAGCTCATCTGCTCCGATTTAACTTTGTTCAAGTCATGTTCTCCATACATACATCGACTGTATGACCCCTCAACACGTATTTGTAAAAACAAAAATGTTAAGACTCAATAACAACATGTGCGGCTCAGCCAAACTCTGCAAGGTAGTGATCGGGTGGGCTGGAGACGCAATATCCAGGTCCCGGCCACACACACACACACACACACACACCTGAGCCAATAACGAGCCGAGCACGGCCACAGCTCGTTAGTGTGAGCCACCCAGCTGCTATGTTAGCACCACGGTAGCTATTTGGTTAGAAAGACACAACAACTCACCATAATAAATCTGTATTATCATATCTCTCTACACGATTCATTGCACAGACTCGTGATGGTTATGGAAAGTTAAAAAGGTACATGAGAGCATCTTTCAATCACAGCTGTCAATCACAACGTCTCACACCCTTTTTACAGCATCAAATAAGTCATTCAAACCAAACTTAGCAGAAAGACTAAGCATACATCAGCATGATAAGACACACAACAACATAAATCCTCTCTGGGAAAAATGTATTTGATGTGTTTGTTGACATTTTTAGTTTGGTCCCAGCCGCTACCATGGAGGGGGTGAGATTTATGACCTATACTGCAGACAGCCACCAGGGGGCGATCAATCAGAAATCCTTTATTAGTCGCACAACGGGGAAATGTACATCATTACAGCAAAACATATGAGCAAAAGAACATATGAGGTAAAGTTCCGAGCACAGGATAATAAAATAAAATAATATAAGTATTGAGTAGTTTATAAAAGATGAATATTGCACATGGCATGTCACTTTTGGGGAGCCGTCATGTCGTCCATCATTATATATACACAGTCTATGCTCCACACCAACACCTCGCCCTCAGACAGTCGTGTCTAGACGGTAAAGCTGAATTTAAAAAAAGCTTAACGAAACAAGACTCGCTGACCTACGACCTACGACCTCTCCGAACCTTATTGGAGGTCGATGTCTAACCTCATCTTGCAAAGGTTTTGCACATCGAGGGTTACCATCTAGACTCAACCTTCAGGCACAGGGAGGATGGATGCTGAGGCTGCTGCAGCAACGCACCACCCCAGGTGGGTGAGGTATATTGTGCATGTTATTTTCATTTTTTCTGTCACATGACACCCCACCAATCCTGGTCCCTGTGGACATCTTTGGTTTTTATTACTGCGAGAAGAGCACGTTTTTCCTATAAAATTCTGTATGCTGTAGGTTTTATTGGCTAAATTACAAATGCATTGCATGCAAAAAATTAAGAAAAATCACATTGAACATGACATTGTGGTCCTTTCATAAGTATCATGGTGCAACAGCTCACATCATCATCTTCTCCCTAAAGTCAATCCAACAATAGTTTATTTCCCATCATCAGTTTAATGACTAATGATGAATCAAGTGCCCACCTGGGGAAAGAAGGCTGCACAGTCTCCTTTAAAAGTTTTGGCCAACTGAATTTGGAAAAAAATAAAACTACAACTCCCAGCGTCCCCCAGTGCCACACAACAACAAACGAGAGGGAGACAGCAGCTGGGAGAGAAGGAGACAGACAGACTGCGTAAAGAGAAGGAAAGAGAGAGAAACTGGGGGAGTTGTTCTTCCATCAATGGGGTTTTTCACGGCAGCGGAGAACTGACGGAGGGAAATCCGCTCAAAATGTCGAAAACCCAAGAAGTGGAGCGCATCGCTAAAAAGCTGGATAAAATGGTGCACAAGAAGAACACGGTGAGTGCACAACAGTTGCTGCATCAGCAGGAAACACGCGATCAGGTGATGAGCTCTACAGTTAACTGCTGAGAGGGGAAATTCTGGAAACACATTGTGTGTAAACTCTGCTCACTGCCCTGCTGGGAGGATTTCTGCTGATAATCTCACACATTACGAGGCTGCTGCTGCTGCTGCTTGAGATGATTTTGGTAAAAAGTTTGGCAATAAATCACTGCAGCTATTGGTCAAAAAGCTGCCAATTAAATCCCCCGCACCTTGAATCAATTATCTTGTTAACTGTCTGCAGAGTTTATTAACTATAGATCCAGAGGTTATTAAATGCATAATGTTTCTATATTGGACTGCAGAGCTAAAACACAGTCAGTTATTATGGACCTTAATTAAATCTATATTTTATATATATATATTTATTTGTTTACTTGTCAGTGTAGTTTTCACATATCACATATGGCAATATACTTAATATTCTTCTTGTTTCCTGAACGGTTCTGTGGAGTTCTAAATAAAATACAATAAAAAACATGCAGAACTTTTAGTTTGAAAATCTATCTATTAATATTAGAACGCTTGGGTCTTTTGATATATTTGACCTTCATCTATGTTGAACTAAATAAGTTTACCAGCAAGAGTGACATTTAAAAACATAATGATTTATAGATAATACATAATATAAACAAATAAAGTTCAAAATGTTTACTTTCTAGAAATAAGGGCAGAAAGACTCCAAACAATAGAAAACGTAACTTACGTACTTTACGTACCCCACAATCTCTTCCTAAACCTAACCAAGTACCTTTGTTGCGTAAACCCAAAGTAAACATACGTTGGAAGTTCATTTTGAAAAGACACTGTATGCGTGTAACGAGCGTAAATCCACACGCCGTCCCTGT
>NW_021166922.1:0-5000 GCF_900634415.1 Cottoperca gobio | reverse complement strand
GAGAGAAGAAACGAGAATGCACTGAAGAAGAACCTTATTTCAAGTTTTATTTTGAGGCAAATGTTCGGTAATAAGCAGGAATGTAGCAAAGTGTGAAAGCAGTGCTCTGTTTAGTGTGATGTGTGTGTGTGTGTGTGTGTGTGTGTGTGTGTGTGTGTGTGTGTGTGTGTGTGTGTGTGTGTGTGTGTGTGTGTGTGTGTGTGTGTGTGTGTGTGTGTGTGTGTGTGTGTGTGTGTGTGTGTGTTATAGGTGCAGATCCGCAGTGCTGATGAGCCCATGACCACCTTTGTGTTGTGTAACAGCTGCGGCAACCGATGGAAGGTAAAGAAACAATAAATCCTAATAAATACATAAACATACAGAGGAGGGTGGAGGGGGGGGAAATAAAAACATACAGCATTTCCTGCATGTGTGTACTGTATGAAATACATGTGACTCACAACAAGAAATAACCTCTAAAAACAAACTTAATGTTTACAATTAAGGTGTCAATGTTACTATCAGTAAGGAAACATGAAATATATATAATATATAATAAATATATATAATATATAATAAATATATATAATATATAATAAATATATATAATATATAATAAATATATATATATATATAATACAATCTGTGAACTGAAAGAGGAAAATGAAGCGGGTCAGCTGAGTGTCAGTACCAGACTCTCACCACTAGATGGCAGCAGAGACCCGCTTGTTCCTCCTCCTCTCGTCTCACCTTCAGGTAGATCCGTTCAGGTAGATCCCCCCCCCCCCCACCCCCCCCCCACCTGTTTACATCTCATATCTTCCCTCTGTCCTTTTCACCCTCCTCCCTCTCTCATGCCTCTCCACATTTTCCCTCCTTCCTCCCTCCCCTTGTAGTTTTTCCGGCCCCTCCCTCCTTTTATTTAGCTCCTGGCTCTAGGTCAAGGTGAAGCCACACATTTGAGAAGCTGACGTTTGTGGGAAGTGTGTGTTGTTGTTATTTCTGAAACGTGTCCGGCGGCTCGGACATTTTATTCAGTTTATTAAAGCTTCTTTAGAAACGTTTCTAGAACGTTCTAGAAAATGTTTATTTGATGTAATTTGGTTCTGGAGTAACAAGTAACAACTTGTTTTAGTTTAACTGAAGACCTGGCGCAATATTTGTATTATTTTCATGGCGGATGGGAAACCTTTTGCAGGTTCAACGTTTTAACCCAACAACACGCAGAATTAAGAAGCACAGTTATGGTAACAGACTTAAAGACCTACTGTATCTCGGCTGGTGAGAGAGCGCATGGTGCATTGTTCAGCAGAATGAATCAAATGTTATGTGTTTAAATGTGATGCATAATTAAAATGAAAAGTACTTTAATGGTTCTTGAATGAATCTTTAATAACGATCTTTTCTTTCTGTCTTCCAGTTCTGCTGAAGAGGACATGTGTGTATATTATTCTATCATGAAGCGAACTGAAAGTGGATTTGATTTCAATTTGGATTTAAAAAATGAATTTAGTTTTATTTTGTATAATTTCTGGATTTAAAAAATGAATTTAGTTTTATTTTGTATAATTTCTTTATATATATATATGAAAGTAAAAGCTGTAATATATTTAGAGAAGAATATGCCAGTTCACGTTGTATATATGGTTGAATTTGTTTTGTATGGAGCACGTATAGAGTTTATTTCTTTACGCTAGATGAAGCTTTAAACCAGATTGAAGTCACATGTATGCCTTGTGGACACAGCGGATGGGACTTTCTTTACCATGTTGTGCTGCCACAATATTTCTCCCTTAACATTTGTATTAAAGTTGCTCTTGGATTAAGACCACATCACTGCAGTGTCCTCTTTAAATATCTCTACTGCTTTTTCACATATTTTATGAAGTGTCGTTGTCTTGCTGTGTATGTCTTGGGTCATAATTCTTTCATTTTTATAGATAAGGGATTACATTTTCTTTGTGTTTTGAAAAAATAAATCTATATAGAAATACAAACATTCAACTGTGAGAGTAAAGTAGAATTATAAACCGTTCATTTCACTGGACCAGATGTAAGGAAATAAGTTAAATGAATCCAAACTGACTGAAGGGTGAACCTGAGTCGGCGCTGGGAGTGTGAGCGTGTTGACAGAGGTGGTGAGAAAGCAGCGCAGAGAAAGCTCCTGTTGTGTTTGTTGAGAGAGAGAGAGAGAGAGAGACTGATGTGATTCTCTCTCATTTGAGATTTTTACAATATTTTGTTACGTCACGGTTTGTGTGAGAACAAACCGTGTGAAATCATATCTGAAAGACAACGTCGAGGTAAATTCAACTGGCACATTGGACTGTAAATTAAAGGACATTTCTGGTCTAATATTAACATTGTAGTCACTTTGTACTGTATTAGCAGGAAGTCCATGTTCTCAGTGCTCAGAAACAATATTAAACCCGAGCAAATATTCCTTGATTATTAAATATTTATGTTTCATATGTTGAAAGTATGTTTGCCTGTTGATACTTCACTTTGCAGCAGCTTCACTAACAGGTAGGTAACTAAACTCTAAACGCTTCTATTGTTTACCTTTAACTAGCATAAGATTATGTTTATATTAAGAATTTACTGAACTGAAATACAAGCTCACGTTTGAAACATGGAGTCATTTTGCAGCGTGTATAAAATCCTAAACTTTGACCCGGTTTTATTTCAAGTGACTGTTCCTGGTTTTAATAAATATTAAACGTTCGGGTGACTCTGAAGCACGTAAACTACAACCTGCGCTTCTGAGAGTGATGAGCAGGAGACGTGAGGAAGATCAGTGTTGCAGAGCTGAATGCTGGGAAACAAACATGGATGGACAGATAAAGAATTGTTGTGAATGTGCATTTGTGTGAGAATACAGAGGTATGAGACGGTGTGTGTGTGTACGTGTGTGTGTGTGTGTGTCACTTGGAGAATTACTCCCAAAACACAAACATATCAAGTTACAGTGAACTGTGGAAAAAGACCAGACACACACACACACACACACAAACTACCAGTCCACTGTTCCACAGGTTGTGTGTGTGTGTGTGTGTGTGTGTGTGTGTGTGGGTTTCCTTTCGGAATTGAGTGTTGGGAGTATCAACACAGAGAGTCCACAGCTGTCGTCTGTCTTGGCTCAGTTCATGTTCACTTTCAATCTGCAGTTTCACATCAGAGAAGCTGCTGTTTCCTGCTGCCGCCCTCGTCTACTTAAAAGGATCCGTCTCAACATCGTTTATGTTATTAATTCACTATTGGCCGATAAATCCTTATTGGACTCCCGAAAATGTAAATCTGTATCGGCCTCAAAAATGCAGTATCTGTCGGGATATAAAACATCTCTCATGCTGGGCTGGGAAAATATTTTCATAACTCAAAATATTTTATAAGTCATTTCTCATACGACAGACACGGCTGAGAGGGGCAGTGTTGGCAAGGTTGAGGGTTTGATTCCCAGTAGACACACACACACACACACACACACACACACACACACACACACACACACACACACACACACACTGTGGGAATAAAGTCAAGAGACACACGCTGAACAAACGACGCTGCTTCTCATTGGATGTTCAAGGGTTTCTGTTTATATATGTACAATTAAAATCACAGTTTTAACAAAATATAAAATAAATAACATTAACAATACTAAGATAAATGCATTCTGGGTAACCAGTCTGGGAAAGACCTAGGCATTCTTTTTTTAAATCTGTTGTTTAGACATTTGTTTTCCACAAACTACATTTTCCATGAAGCACTGGGTGTAAGCATCCCATCTCACATAACATCTTCTTTTTGTATTAGTTGTTTTTCATATATCTATATATATCTATATATATATATATATATATATATATATATATATATATATATATATATCTATATATCTATATATATCTATATATCTATATATATATATAGATATATAGATATATATATATATTTCTTTTTTTTTGCACCTGGGATTTCCTCCCACCCCCCTTCCTGAATTGACCAACCACAGTTCAGCCCTGCAGCCTCCTGCAGCCAATCAGGAGCAGGCGCCCGAGTGGGACAGACAGTGGTGAGGTCAAAGGTGAGAGGTCACAGAGGCAGAGGTCAGCAGCAGCAGTGCCCAGGTAGGCCACCCTGGTGTGTGTGTGTGTGTGTGTGTGTGTGTGTGTGTGTGTGTGTGTGTGTGTGTGTGTATATTTTGTATTACTATACTTATTAGGACAACTTTCACTTCCAGGTTTAAAACTTGAGGATCTTTAAAGGAGAGAAAACATTTGATCTTCTTTCGTCCTTCCTGACCAATGAAACTGCACTTTGTCGACCCCCCCTCGCTCCGGGCGCTCGCCTGCACTTCTCTACGGGACTTTCACAAGGACACACAAGGGACATTTTCACATTTATGAGACCAAATCCCAAAGATATTCAATTTAAAATGATATAAAATAAACAAAAAGCAGCCAATTGTTACATTTGATAAGCTGTCGATGAGCTAATCCATTGATACACTATTAATTGACTAATTGCTTCAACTGTGATTCCAAATGTTAACTATTAAAAACAAACATGATTAAATAAAGAAAAAGATGTCCGTCTGTAACATTTAAAGGGTGTATTGCACTAACGATGAATAAATAACACACTCTGTGGGCTGCATCAGTTCTTTATAGCTGCACGGCTCAGAGTGGATCATAATGACAATTATATTAATATTAAACAATGAACCTGAGGTCACTTTGGTGGATTTGGTCATATCTTGCTGAGATTATACTTTGAGCAAGAAGGAAGGAAAGATCCCCTGAAGTATAGTAACACAAATTGTGTAAATGTGTGTGTGTGTGTGTGTGTTTCCAAACTCCAGTGTTTATTGCACCTGTCTGTGGTGTTCAGTCGGGTGGGGGATCAGTACAGTCCGAGAGGAATCCTCCTCTTTTTGCAAAAAAAATCCAGGAAGGGGGGGAGAGAGAGAGAGAGAGAGAGAGAGAGAGAGAGAGAGAGAGAGAGAGAGAGAGAGAGAG
>NW_021166921.1:115555-161962 GCF_900634415.1 Cottoperca gobio | reverse complement strand
CCCTCTCTCCATTCACCTCTCCTCTTTCCTCCATCACCTCTTCTCCTCAAATAAGAAAAGAGGAGAAGGAGAAGAAGAGAGAAGAGGAGAAGAAAGAAAAAAACCAGAGAGAGAAAAGAAAAAGAAAAGGAGAGAAGAAAAAAAGAGAAGAGGCGAAAGAAAGAAAAGAAAGAGGAGGAAGAATAGAAAAGAGGAGAAGGAAAGAAAAGAGCAAGAGGAGAAGAAGAAAGAACAGAGGAGCGAAAGAAAGAAGCAGAAGAGGAAAGAAAGAAGAAAGAAAGCGAAGACAAAAAAAGAGAAGAGAAGAAAGAACGAGAGAAGAGAAAGAGAAGAGGAGAAGACGAGAAGAGGGAAAGGAGAAAAGAGGGACGAAAGAAAGAAAACACAAGAGGAGTAGAAACACACACGAGGAGAGAAACACAAGAGAAGAAGAAAAGAGGAGAAGAAAAAAGAAAAGCAAGAGCGAAGAAAGAACGAGGGGAGAAGAAAGCAACGGCGGCAAGCAAAGCAAAGAAGAAAAGAAAGGCGTCAGCTGCCGAAAAAATAAAAGGAGACGAAAGAAAAAAAAAAGAAAGAAATCTCCTCCATCACCTCCACTTTCTCTCCATCAAACTCTCTCATCTTTTCCTCCTCACCTCCCCTGCTCTCTCATCACCTTCCTCTTGTCCTCCATCACATCATCTCCTCCATACACTCTTCTCTTCTCCTCCATCACCTCCCCTCTTCTCCTCCATCACCTCTCCTCTTGTCCTCCATCACCTCTTCTCCTCCATCACCTCCCCTCTTCTCCTCCATCACCTCTTCTCCTCCATCACCTCTCCTCCTGCACACATTAAAGTCAGTCTTGCCTGCAGACGTAAATGAATTTGGGGAAATGTTATTTTTTAGTTCCCATCAGTTGATGGTTCGTGGAGGTGAAGCTGGTTCACTTCCTGCTGCAGCTCCAAGGAGGAAGAGCATGAAGAAGAATCTTCTTCACTTGTTCTCTAACTAGGATGCGTCCTCCTTCCTCGCCACTCATACAGGAAGCTTCCTCCTCCCTTTATCCTTCTTTTACGACAAATCTAGAAGGAATGTTCTTCATTTCTGATGGAGGAGGAAAGCTTCCTTGGTCTGTAAATAGGATGCTTCCTTGATCCCTAGCTAGGTGTCTTCCTTATTGTGTCCTAACTAGGAGGCTTCATCTTTCATTTCCCCTTTAACCTTCCTTTTCTTGCATCCCAACTTGAAATATTTCCCGTTCCTTGTCCCCTCACTAGGACACTTCTTCCTCCCCTCCTCCCTAAATAGGAAACTTCTTTCTTCCTCTGTCCTTGCTCCTTTTAAATGCATTTATCCTTCCTTCCTTTCCTTCCCTTTCTTCCAGACTAGGAGGCTTCTCACCTCTGTGCGCTATAATAAGAATCTTTGCTTCCTGCTTTGTGTCCTTATTATGAAGCTTCCTCTCGTTTCTTTCTTCTCTCTGAACTTGGAAGTTTCTTTTTTCCATTTCCAGAGTTTGTTCAGTCTTTGCATCCTAAGTATGAAGCTTCCTTGCATCCTTCTTTCTTGCTCCCTGATACAACATTTTGGGAAACTTCCTACGAGGGCTGAACATTTTGTTTTTTCAAATATGCAATTGCGATTGTTTTGACTGATATTGTAATTGCGATATGATTTGCGATATTTAATGGAATTATCTGTATAGTTGATTATTATTCTCTTTGTCTGTAGAAGATAATGTGTCGGCCTCGACAACTCGACAAAATGGTATTTTGACACATATTGAAATAAATTCCATTAATTGTTGAGCACTGATTTCTTCTTCTCTCCTTTGTGTCACAGCTTCCTCGAACAGCTTCCTCGAACACAGCTTTCTCGAACAGCTTCCTCGAACACAGCTTCCTCGAACAGCTTCCTCGAACACAGCTTCCTCGAACACAGCTTCCTCGAACAGCTTCCTCGAACACAGCTTCCTCGAACACAGCTTCCTCGAACACAGCTTCCTCGAACAGCTTCCTCGAACACAGCTTCCTCGAACACAGCTTCCTCGAATAGCTTCCTCGAACACAGCTTCCTCGAATAGCTTCCTCGAACAGCTTCCTCGAACACAGCTTCCTCGAACACAGCTTCCTCGAACAGCTTCCTCGAACACAGCTTCCTCGAACACAGCTTCCTCGAATAGCTTCCTCGAACAGCTTCCTCGAACACAGCTTCCTCGAACACAGCTTCCTCGAACACAGCTTCCTCGAACACAGCCTCTGTGTTTCCTTCCTGCTTGTATGCTAATTACGTCGCGTCCTTCCTTAACGAGGATACTTCACTCTTTCTTGATTCCTAATTGGAGAACGTCCTTTTCTCCATAAATAGGACACGTCTTTCTTCCTATAGCTGAAGAACTGAAATATTTTCCCTCCTTCCACCAGGATTAGGAAGCTTCCCTTCGACTTCCTCATTTGGATGCTTCCTCTGGATCTTTTTTCTTTCTTCCTCGTGAAATAAAAAGCGTCTTTCTTCCTTGTTCTGTGAATAGAAAGCTTCCTGCGTCCTTCATAACGAGGAAGCTTTCTAATAAGGCCTCTGTTCTCTATTGAACTATACACACACACACACACACACACACACACACACACACACACACACACACACACACGCTGAGTGATAACCTGCAGGTTGTGTGAGGGAAGACGTGTGAAAGTGTGCCTTTGATTTGTGATCCTGGCTCTCACCTCCGGGTGGGCAGAGAGAGCGTCACCCCCCCCTCGGCATGCTGGGAGCAGATGGCTCCGTCACCTCGTCTCCTCCGACACACGAGGTGTGGAGTAACAATTATAATATTAAATAATAATTACGTAACGTCGCTATATAAAAATATATAGTATCTCCTCAGCAGTTATAGTATATTAATTATAGTATATTAATTATAGTATATTAATTATAGTATATTAATTATAGTATATTAGAACATAAAACAATATTTTGTATTTCTGCCTGTTTTTAACTTTATTTCTTTACAGATTTGTGCATAAATAATAATATTTGATGTGTGCACTGTATTAAAGTTTAAAGTATTACATTTTAATTAAATTTAAGAGCAGAAGATCAAATCAAATTTATTTATACAGCCCAATATCACAAATTATACATTTGTCTCAGTGTTTGCAGACTGTACAGGATACAACACCCTCTGTCCTTAGACCCTCTGTCCTTACATCCTCTGTCCTTAGACCCTCTGTCATTAGACCCTCTGTCCTTACATCCTCTGTCCTTAGACCCTCTGTCCTTACATCCTCTGTCCTTAGACCCTCTGTCCTTAGACCCTCTGTCCTTACATCCTCTGTCCTTAGACCCTCTGTCCTTAGACCCTCTGTCCTTACACCCTCTGTCCTTACATCCTCTGTCCTTAGACCCTCTGTCCTTAGACCCTCTGTCCTTACACCCTCTGTCCTTACATCCTCTGTCCTTAGACCCTCTGTCCTTACATCCTCTGTCCTTACATCCTCTGTCCTTAGACCCTCTGTCCTTACATCCTGTCTTACATCCTCTGTCCTTAGACCCTCTGTCCTTACATCCTCTGTCCTTAGACCCTCTGTCCTTAGACCCTCTGTCATTAGACCCTCTGTCCTTACACCCTCTGTCCTTACATCCTCTGTCCTTACATCCTCTGTCCTTAGACCCTCTGTCCTTAGACCCTCTGTCCTTAGACCCTCTGTCCTTACATCCTCTGTCCTTAGACCCTCTGTCCTTAGACCCTCTGTCCTTACACCCTCTGTCCTTACATCCTCTGTCCTTACATCCTCTGTCCTTACACCCTCTGTCCTTACACCCTCTGTCCTTACATCCTCTGTCCTTAGACCCTCTGTCCTTACACCCTCTGTCCTTAGACCCTCTGTCCTTACATCCTCTGTCCTTAGACCCTCTGTCCTTACATCCTCTGTCCTTAGACCCTCTGTCCTTAGACCCTCTGTCCTTACACCCTCTGTCCTTACATCCTCTGTCCTTAGACCCTCTGTCCTTAGACCCTCTGTCATTAGACCCTCTGTCCTCAGACCCTCTGTCCTCAGACCCTCTGTCCTTACACCCTCTGTCCTTACACCCTCTGTCCTTACACCCTCGTATCGCACAAGGAAAAACTTCCTAAAAGAAACAAACAATTAAAGGGGGAGAAAATGTTCTAAACCTCAGGGAGAGACTGAGGAGGGATCCCTTCCCCAGGAAGGACAGACGTGCAGTAGATGTCGTGTACAGGATAAACAACATAGTGCTTTACAGACACAGAAATACTTATAATAGTCCAATAGTTATTTTAGTATTCTAGAAACTGATTTTCTGGTTGAAAACTTCACATTTATTGTTGTTGGAAATGTAGGTTTAATTTGACCAACATGAAAGACATTAGTTAACGTCTGAAACATAATGTCACACAGAAACATCTGATTTATTTCTCTGCTTTTCTGCAGCAGATCTGGATTTCTTGCTGCTGTTGTGTTCTCGTCTCGAACACCAACAGTCTGATTCCTCTGATGGGATTTAGCTGCGCTGATTCGTCTGACTGGGGTTTATTTATATACATTTGTTGGTTGTTTTTATTTAGTTCTGGCTGCTGTTGAACAGAAATGTTGGCCTTTGATTTGTCTCTGACAGTCGCTCAGCAGCCGCTTTGTGCTGCTGGTCTGAGATGTGTGGCTGATGAAACCTTCATGTAACACGAGCCCTCAGCTGTTTGTTAAGTATTCAACAAACACCATCAGGACATGTCTGCAGTGTAGATATATCTGCAGATATATAGATATATCTACACTGCAGGTGGCTTCAAATCTGGAGCCACCATCTGGGACTCTTCTCCACAAATTACAATATCCTGCAGCTCTTCTTCTTCTGACGACTCTCAGCTTCACAGGTGTCAGGACTCCAACCCGGGTCCTACTTGTATATATTCAAGCTTACAAGCATCAACAAGTGTTTTATAGTTCTATGTAAGTGCGTTTACAACCTTTTGCATTTCAATTTGTGCATAAAAAACAAAGTATTTCCTGTCCGAGGTGTGAAGTGCTCCACAGATCTGATGGAAACTTCTTTAAAAAATTTAAATAAATCCTAAAACTTCAGATTAAGATATTGAGATTTAATTTCTTTTTTATATTTTGAATTTTGAGTGGAAACATCGTAAATATTAAAGTAATTCACTTTAATATCACAAAAAAACGTTTGAGTGGAAACACTGAAGAACCTCTTCCCCATCACGTGACACGCTACCGTCCATCACACTTTAACCATCGTCTTACAGAACGTTTTAGTAAGTAAATGCATAAAAGATTAAAACAGTATTCATGTTCCCAGGCAGGGAGGAGCACGTTATCCTTGGAAATATTCTTATTAAAGCAATTTGCCGTCGCTTTAACATTTGGAATACAATGTCACCTGTAAGTGTCTTTAGGGTGTTTCCATGCACCTCTTTTGTATTGGCACTAGTGTAACCTGAGTACAAACCGGACATTTAAATATATGTGGTTGTGTTTCCTCTCTGCTGAGGTGTAAAAGATGATGTTTGTATAAAAAGCAAAATGAGCAAAGATTTAATGAATAAATTACACAAAAAGCTGCGTTTTGTTAAATGACTGTTTCTGTCAATGGAGTCTGGTGGCTTTGAGGAGCGCATGGTAATGCGATGTCACTGCTGAGTCATGTGTCCCTGAAATTAATGCAGATGTTACCTTTCCTACTGACTCCACATGTTAGATGATCTTCTTCCAACTTTATTGTCGTTATGCTTCTGAGAATAATGTGGAACGCCGACACTCGAGTCGAATCAGGCAGTCGTCTTCCTCTTCAGAGAAATGGCTCTGATTTCTCTGATTTCTGCTCGTTATATTTGCTGTAATCTCTCATTCCAAGTGTTTTTAACTAGTTTTTCAGTCTTTGTGTTTAACCCGTGTGTGTAAGCGGCGTCCTCAACCAACACCAGCCTGAGCAGAGGACGACGAAGAGAGCGGGATTATTCCCACGTCACTGGCCACAGCTGTTTAATATTACAAACTCAGAGCAAACCGTCAAATGAACAAGACTGAAAATTAGAAAAAAGATCCTGAAATAACACTTAGAAATAAATCGAAATAGATTTCAGCTTTTTCCAATAATTTTGATGTATAAAAAAGAATAAATTCATTTTTACCCTAAACAAATATTTCAACATTTTGGTGGACATGCTTGTGCTCTTTCTTGCTGATAGTAAGACGGAGCCATTCGTATAAACACATATCCAACATGAATCGGTCTCTCCGCAGCTCAGGCAGACTTCAGAGCTGCAGGCGATGTGATGAGGAGGACAGTGAATATTAACTGAGACGCTAACATTGTTTTTAAGCTTGTTGGCCAATTTCACTGATTACATTATGTTTTATTTTCATTAGAGCATCATCTCTCCGTTAATGATCGTTTCATTTGATCCTGAAGCCGACGCTACGCTCTGCAGAGCTTGGTGCCCCACTGTGAGAATAAAGTACCTAACAAATGATATTTTACTGGGTTTATTATTCACACATTATTGCCGTGCTTCAGCTAGCTGTAGTTTTAACACAGTTTCACCTTTAAACTGAAAGAAAGAAATGTATCCACTTTATTGATAAAAGGAATAAAAAATTATCAAAGTTCATCATTCTGGCACCGAACGCCACATCATGACAATTGATTGGAAAACATTCCCCTCTGCCTGACACACACGTTAGGGTTGCAGGTCCCCTCTTTGCAAGTTTTTGGAGAGGTCCTCATCGTGTTGGGGTAGAAACAGAGTCCACTGTTGGTATTGTAGGCATGTGTGTGTGTGTGTGATGGATGCAGTGTAGAGTCTCAGATAATAATAGCCATGATGGATTCTCACCTGGCCCGGCGAGTTGCGACTCAGTCGAGGAAGATAAAGATGTGTTGGAGCTGCTGCTCCGCTCCGGCACCGAGGGGCCCCCGAGACCGGGGAGAAATTAATGACAACACCCACCCCTCCCTACACACCACCACACGTTGGTCATCCGCTAACAATACTGTTTTTAGGGCAAGAGCATCAATCTGAAGCATGTGCTGTTAATTCAACAGGGAGGTGTTAATGAGAAACAACATCCACCTCCAACACAGCGTCAGTTTGACCGAGTCTGAAGACGGCGACACAACAAGTGTCACGGAGAGTGTATGGACCCAAATGCAACACACAGGAAACCAGGAATTGTAGATACACAGGTTTATTTACCGGAACAGGCAGGTACAGGAAATCCCAGGACACATGCAGAGACCTAATGCAAAATGATGATTTCACACAGCAGAGTGTCTTACTCAGACATAAGTAACCCAGGTTCAGAGATGAGGAAACCGAGCTCGAGGTCGGGGATAGAAGGCTACTGGTGGGATTTGACGAGGCGGGTAGTTCGGAGACAGGCAGGGTCGGTAACAGGAAATCAGTCCAGGGGTAATCGCTGGAAAGTCTGACATGAGTAGAGAACAATCTGGCACTGAGTGAGTGACTGGGAGAGGCTTAAATAAGGGCTTGATTAATTGGCAGCAGCCTGAGCCCAAGGTGAGGTGATGAGGTGGGAGTGGCTGGCTGGTGAGGTGAGAAGGAGGCGGGGTGTGGAAAAGTACCGGGCTGAGGTAGGAATTACTGGAGCAGACTGTGACAACAAGTCCATTTCACTTTCAATTAATGAATCAAACCTGCATTCAGAATTCAGAAATGTTCAGTGTGAGTTGCATTATCTTGCTGGTTAGTTATTATCATCTGAGGACGAGTATATTTCAGTAATTCTGTACTTTAGGAGGCGCTTCACACGAGGCAGTTAGAGGAACATCTTGTTCGAGGTTGTAGATCAGGGGGGGAACCTTTTTCCTATCAAGGGCCATTTCTTTTTTTACATCCTTCGAGGGCCGTACTAATTATTGAACTCATAATCTCTGCAAAACTTGTTTAAGACACAACCCATTCATTTCACTGTTCTTATATGCTGTTCAAAAAAGCATCTTTTGTATCCTGTATCTTTCTGTTTTATCAGAAATCAGAAATCCTTTATTAGTCCCACAACGGGGAAATGTATCTCGTCACAGCAGAAGAACTTATGAAGTAAAAAGGCAGTACACAATAATTAAATATAATAAAACATAATATAAGTACCAAGTGATATAAATAAAGTGAGTATTGCACATGGCAGTGATAACTGCACAGCAGTGGTGCAACAGTGTGTTCTTGGTGTGGGGGTCTACCTCTCTATCTGTCCATGTTTGTATGTTCCGCTCTGCAGAGAGCTGCTTGTTGGGCCAAACTCCACCAAAGAGCGTTAACTTTATCCAAACACTCGTCCTTTCAGCTCGTGCAGTTCGGCATGTCTCGTGCTGTAATGACGCTCGAGATTATTATTTTTTATCACCGCAAGTACGTCCGCACAAACTAGACACACTGGCCTTTAACTTCCACAAAGAAACAATCGTTCGTCCATTTCTCCTGGAAAGTGCGACATTCTGCATCCAGCTTTCTGTTCTACACTCGCCACGCTGCGTTCACTGATGTTAATGACAGTCTTGTTTAAAATTGAAGTTTTTTGACATGACGTGACCACGTGATGACACGTTCCACTTGTGTTGTGTTCAAGGACCCTGACCTTGGCCAGGAAAAACAATCAGTCAGCCATTCAAAATATTGCTGTCTAGTTTTCTTTGCTAGTGGATTTTTTTTGCGTGTGTTTTACGAATTACCTCGAGGGCCGGATCAAATGGTCTCGTGGGCCGTATACGGCCCAGAGGCCGGACATTCCCCACCCCTGTTGTAGACGAAGGACGTTACAGATGCTAGAGGACGTTACAGATGCTAGAGGATGCTTTCACAAGTCTTACTGCAATCAATTCAAGCTTTTTCTGTTGTGTTGCTTGGTGGTTTTTCCACACGTGGGTTTTTCCTTAGTCTGGTTCTGTTTCACAGTGAACAGTTTGACTTGCAGAAGTCATTCCTGTTGGTCAGAAATTTAGAAAATATAAACACGGAAATCACCGACAAAACACAAACCGAGCAACGTGGAGCAGAACGCGCCCCAGATATACGTTTGGTGTTACCGGCAGTAACGCTGCTTTGGTTCCTACCAGACACATTTGGAAAGTGTTCAGACCGAGCGCCTCCGGTTGAGGTTCAATGGGTCGGATTATGTTCTCGAGCACTAGGGTTTGTTTGGAAACGGTCCGAGACCGGTTGCCTCTCGTAAGCAGTCTTGGATCGTTTGTTTTGTTCCGCACCAGAGTACAGTTACTGCCGAACAAACCCAACCACAGTTTGATTAAATCACCCCAAATGTTGTCTCGTGACAGCACCCTTAAAAAGACTGAGATATATTTCTATTGCGTGAGCTTTAGTTCTCCCTTCATCAAGTACAGTTCTTGTTAATCTACAGTATATTTCTAATCTTTGCGGACAGGGTTGGACATTTATCATGTTTCACTTGCCACATGTGTCGTGTGTCTCCTGATAGAAGTAAAGAAGCAGTAAAAGCAGACAGACGTTACAGACAGACAATATCTTTCTCTAAACCTTTAACCTTCATAGTTTCTCCCTCGTTATGAAACTAGTCCTGGACATGAGCTGAGAACCCGTTCCCTCCATCTTCAGACAAGTTTTTAAAATGACTCATGGTTGTGGGACGAGATTCTAAACCTGTTCCGTCAGTAGATAAACTGACTATTTTATTATATTCAATGTATAACAATAACAGTGCAGAACAACTGATCAACTGTACAATTAACCCAAATAGTGTCAGCAACGTGACTGCAGGAAATTTGTGTAAAACGAGCGGTTTGATGAATGTTGAGCTGAATATTTCACCAGAGATAAGTTTTTCTCTTATTTTAGGAACTTTTATTACAATTCTGTTTTTTGTTAACAATCATATTTAATGTTTTCTGTGTTTTCTTCTCTCTGGTGCTCGTTGTTCTTTTAGCTCTTTGGTTGTTTTACATGGTTATTATTAGGCAACTAAACAGTTATGTTACATATGTTAATTGAATGTCTGTGAATGGAGGAAAACGCTGGGCTTGAAACAGCAAAGACAAAGACAGGTCGACTCTCCTGGCCCCCGGGCTGGGAATCACTGGTTTAAGAGCATCTAATCCTCATTGTGCTGTCACGCTGATGAAATCTAGGTAAAGATACCATACAAATGTTCAGGGAAAGACTGTTGTCACAGTGAGATAACATAATAAACATTTATTCAGTCCAGAGATCATGTTCCGAGTCATTTGTTGATGGAACCTTTTTTCTTAGTTTCAGCCTGCGAGCTTCGCAGGGCAGCAGAGATTTTTCAGATGTTCCTAGACGCTCCGCAGGGACGAGCGAGCCAGCCTCGCTCTGTCTTTGCTGTCCTGTTTTTAGCTCCTGAATGTCTGGAGACGCTGCTGTGATTTATTCTCTCTGCTGCTGCTGCTCAGGTGAGAGTCGAACAGGATGAATGAACGGTTGTCACACCTGCTCACTCACTCACACATACAGGTTTATTTTAGGTCTGTTCTTAGATGTATTTACTCTGCATGCACACTTTGAAAGTGGCAGCTGATGCACTGAAGGTTTCAACAGGAAGTAGTTTGTCCTTTATGTAGAGACGTGTGAACGTAAGAAAGTGGAGGTCAATGCGGTGGACGACTTTCATGAAGGAGCCACGTGTTTTATCACAGACTTTCACTTAATATTTGTGTTTTTATTAACTGTTTTGTTGACTACAATACGTATTCTGCCATGTGACAATGTTCCAGTAAGTGGATTACTCCAGATTACTTTATTCCAACATGAGTCAAGAAGAATCATGTGTGAAATCGTAACAGCACTTAGTGTGAATCGGCAGAAGAGCTAGCTAATGTTAGCTAACGCTAACGGAGGTTTCATTAGGTTACATGATGCGTTCAAGCAATGAGGATTGGGCGAAGATAAATTATAATGTTATTATGATGTGTTCAAATGTAGTTTTTGGTGAGAAACTTGAATAAATCCAGATGTTTTCACAGCAACATTGTCACAACGCTGGATTTGCGTTTCCAGTTTTATTTTGAAATGTTCCCTTCCCCTTGTGTCATGTCTTGTTTTACATCCTGCCCTTGTGTTTTTTGCCTTTCTCCCCCAGGTGTGTCTCGTTCCCTCATTTAGTGTCTGTGTGTATATATCTCTGTCTGTCTCAGTGTTCTTTGTCGGTTCGTCATTCTTGTTATGCTTATGTTCTCTTGTGCTATCCATGTTGCCTCGTGCTTCCATCGTGTATCATCGCGCCTCTTCTCTTGTCAACCCTGGTTCATGTTTTTTGACTTTACTTGTTGCCTTGATTTGTTTTTGATTAGCTTTTAGAAATAAAGCTCTCTTTTTGTTTAACCTCATCTGTCTTTTTGCATTTGGGTCCTCACCTTTATCGAGTCTTAACAAACATAAAATAGATATTAGAGGGATTATGAGCTGTTTAACTTCCTAATAAAAACCAGGATGAAGTAATAAAGGGAATATGTTGAAGTACATGAGGTTTCTTACCGTGGATTCAAAATGTGTATCGAGAATCTTGGATTTCACTGCAATTGGTATCGACTACTACTTTTCTGGTATTGTGACATCCCTGCATAGGTTGTATATGAATTTGTTTATTTACTTTGCCCGAAGTCTCCGGCCCCTCTTGATTTCTGACATTGAACATAATCCGTCATTTTGCAGAATATTTGCGATAGAGTTGGAAAGAAGCCGGAGAGCCATTTGAATAGTTCATCAGACCCTTTGTTGCAGTATTTGTAATTTAATTTAAACACATTCCCTTTGCTGAAAGCTTTTATCCAGTGTTCATTTGTAGATGTTGTAGTTTAACCCCGGACCTCACAGTGCCCTTTCATCCACACAACACTGTACAGTTACAAGACGTTGGAGACATGTATTAAATCTATTAGCCAGAAGTCACATGTATTCACTTCACCGCCTCCCAGTGAAATAAACACACGCTTCACGTCTTTATAATTCCCTTCTGTGTTCCTCTCTTCCTTCCTCTCACAGTCACAGCTCTTAGACTTTCCTCTTTCACCACAATTCTTCCCAACTCCCATTTCAGCGTATATTTTGGTCGCCCCGCGGCAAGGATACGGATAAAAGGATTAACTTTATCGTCTACCAGTTTAGAGCTCTTAAACTCAGCCTGACGGCCCCCCTGAAAATTGACGAGATGGATGCCAGAGAGGCTTCATTCAATACCAGTTAAGTTCATTTCCCCTGTTTATCACACAGACGGATGTTTAAAGCCTGAAGAGTTTGAAAGCTCAAAGATGGAAGGAAACCGAAGCAGCAAATGCACAAACAGTATGAGCAGACAGGGTGTAATCAGAAACTCCACTTTATTTTTACATAACTAATGTATTAAATGACATATATGTTTATTTGCTCATGTAAAGCTAATGTATGAGTTTTGATGAGAAGCTGGTGGAGACCAAACCAGAGGTAATATCCTGCTGTTAGCGTCACAGCTGTGTCAGGGGACGATATGTCCAACAATGTAAATCAACGCTTAACTTCAGCTGTTTGTGTAATTAAATGATATTTACACAATGAGTTATACAGAGTTCAGAGTCTAATGTTTTGATTTGGTGATATTATTGCCACCTTGTCATTTGGGCTACTAAATATATTATAACTGTAGCAGAGACGTATAAGAAACTGCTCACACACACACACACACACACACACACACACACACACACACACACACACACACACACACACACACACACACACACACACACACACACAGCAGCAGTGAAGCTGCAGCTCATCACATCACCCACTCTGCTCCCAGCAGATGTCAGTGTTACATAATGACTCTCTGATGTAACACACACACACACACACACACACACACACACACACACACACACACACACACACACACACACACACACACACACACACACACACACACACGCACACACACACACACATTGAGCACATGTTCCCAGGCACATGAGGATACACACACAGATATTCCAGGTCAATATATAATCAGATCTGCAGTTTGCGGGTGAATTCACTGTTTAGTTTGCTTATAACTTGAATCAAAGTGAATATTAATTTGCTCCTTTTTAAGACATTTAACATGTATCATTATTCACGTTGTTTATTTATATTGTTTATGAGACATGTGAAATTAAGAATTTGCTTTAGGTTTACTGTTTATTTCAGTTTTTGTTATTTATTTGTTACATGTTCTAAATAAATAAATGTATATTTTTGGAACGATGAATAAAAGAAGAATATTAATATTAAAGTGAAACTCTACAAATTGATCGTAATTAATTACAAATAGAGAATTACTTTGTGAATCACAGATTACATCAGGATTCACTAAGGTTTGGTGATATTTCCTATAAATAATATCACAATACTTTAGGGTAGTTTTGTGATAATATTCATTATAATACGATGTTATGTTGTGTTGTGCTATCGACGTGTCTGTTTTGATGTAAGCTGTTGATGAGAGCTCTTCTATCTCCTCCTCACGATGCGTTCATGGTTCCTGGTTTGTTGCAGACCTTTGACAGAAACACCTCCTCCACACGTTCCTCTTGGATCTTTGGCAGCAGCTTCTTCACTTTCAGCCATCAGGGACGTGTTTCCCAGAGTTTTTGGTACCGACACCGGGATTTGCATCCAACAAATTCTAGTCATGATGCTTTTAATACCTCTGAACTGAAGGCAGTGAAATGTGTTCGTGCAGCTGATCAAATGTGTGGTTTGACATTAAAACCTTTGAAAGAAGGTGAAATACAATCTTTCAACTCATAAGCAACTAGAATGGCACTTGGACAGCGCAGACCTCGGCCAATGGTGCGTTCAAGTGCTGTTTGAACGCACCATTGGACAGCGCAGACCTCGGCCAATGGTGCGTTCAAGTGCTGCTTGAATGATCCAAGTTCGGAAGTTCATGAGCTTCATGTGGAAACATGGACGCTACAAAGCAGATGTGTTGCATTATATTAGAGTGTTTAAACCAGCGGTCCCCAACCTTTTTTATGCCAGGGACCAAAATAACTCCAAGGACTTGTCTTTTAATGCCGGGTGCCGGCATTATGAAGGCTTCGTTGCCTCACTTGCGAGCCTGTATATATTATTATGCAGAGCGGCGCATGTAACGATAAACACGTATTTAGGTGTTTATCACTACAGGTGGACTCCTGATGTTGTCTTTTAAATGTCTCCTCATTGGATCTTTTCCCTTTTCCAAAAAAGCTCTTTAAACGTTTGTTTAGCCTCATTGTTGCTTGTGGGCTTAATAAAAAAAAAAGAAAAAAGTAAAGTATCACGTGCCAGACGAGCGTCTTGACATGTGTCAAGAGACACAGACACACAGACAGATGTATCCGGTGATTTTTCTAAATAAAACCTTTCAAAATAAAATGTTTTTTTATTCGATCTTTCTGCGCGGCCCGGTACCAAATGACCCACGGATCGGTACTGGTCCGCGGACCGGTGGTTGGGGACCACTGGTTTAAACAACACATCACATGAACGCAGCACAAATGGTAACGGAAGTGAAACTTAGTTTGTGTATCCGTCCCGTGATTCGGATCCGCTCCAACATGTTATGGCTTCTTCTCAGCCCATGCTGCACCCTTTGGGGGGAGGGGGGTTCTGTAATGCTGCTGACAGACAAACATAACCTAGCCTTCATGCTCCTGCAGAATGTGCTGCAAACACCACTTGTGAGCACAGTGGACATTTCTAACAGGTTGATAATAACTAGAAACTTCCAGGTCGCTGAAGGTGAACGTGTTCTGATCAACAACAACACATGTGACTCTCACCTTGTGACGCTTTGAGATGTCAGATAATATTGAGATATGAAAGATAAGGCTGTGTGACCTTCTGCAGGCAGGTGATGTGCACATTCAGCTGATGGAACACAGGATATCACATGTGACAGTAAGGATTAATGAGAGCTGCTGCACTCGCACTCCCTCTGCACTTTGAATTAGCAGCAAGAATAACCAGTCTGCCAACGACACAGGTTTCTTATCCATTAAATTATGTTTCTCGCTTCGGCTCTCAGATAATAAACTCATGCTGGGGCTTGTATATGTATAAAAAGAAGTAATTAAAACAATACGATGCACATGCTGCATGAAAAAGGAGATTCAATCACACACAGACATATTTTCAGTTCTTCAGCATCTCGTCTGCAGAAAAACAGCAGTTAGAGGAGAGATAACACACATACACACGCACGCACGCACGCGCGCACACACACACAGACTGCTCTGTCGCAGAGCTATGTTTACCCCTGAGGCCTCTGCACACACACACACACATACAAACACACACACACACACACACACACACACACACACACACACACACACACACACACACACACACTCAGATCTTGTCACTCTTACATGGACAACTATTACCTCCAACATGTCACGTATCAGGACGTAAGAAAAGCAGCTTTGTTTCCGTCACGACATGTTCTTGAGTTCTTCCTCAGACCAGGTGTGTGTGTGTGTGTGTGTGTGTGTGTGTGTGTGTGTGTGTGTGTGTGTGCGTGCGCAGGTATAAGTCGTACACAGAGATACACATCGATGCTGCAGACAACCATGTAATATGTGTTTACTCTACATCAGACCTTTTCTCCCTGACACAAACACAAACATAAGAAACTAGATATTGTTTATGAGTCGACTGGTGTCATGTGACAATAACCTTTCTTCTACACATGTGGCAATATGACATATGTCCGACACAATGACAACACGGAACCTCTGGTTCGGGACGTATTTACTGATGTGATTTGCAGCCTGGTGTTGGTTCTGTTCTGCGCGGGTTCAAATGAGGGAAGATGTTTATATTCAGGTCGATTTGATGTTCAAGTATTTTGTCACAGCGAACTTTCTTTGATTGTGGAACAATCCTACATTTAATGTTTTGGGGCTTTTCCTGCCTTTATGATAGAGAGAGGTGAAGATCGTGAAAGGGGAAGAGAGAGAACGGGAACGACATACAGCAAATGGCCACGGGTCGGACTCCATGAGAGAAAGACAAAGTTCTCTTCAAGGTTTCCCGGAGACACGTTGTGAGTAACTGACACACACGAAGGATGAAGTTTTCCTTCAATCTGTGTAAAGCTGGAGTTCAACCGTCCAGCAGCCGACAGCTTCACTACAGAACACACTTTAGGTTGACCTCTAATAATAATATTAATACTGATTGATCAATTATGATTAACAATAAAAGATCCAAACTAGACTCACAATCTTTCTGTTACTAGAATATGAGACGCACACGCTAAAGCCTTCATATCATTACTGTCCTTCTCCAGCTTCCTCGTCTCTGTGGGCAGCCTTGAAAAGGCTCATCCATTGGTTCCATATGGGGGCCCTGAAGGCGGGAAGGCGAGTGTGTGTGTGTGTGTGTGTGTGTGTGTGTGTGTGTGTGTGTGTGTGTGTGTGTGGTTGGTTTGAGGAAGGGGCACAGAAGGCTGAGCAGCATGTTTCTCGCTCAGTATGGAGTCCAACTGGAGCACCAAGAGGCTCAAACTCCCTATTTAATATATTTAATAAGCAGGGGAGGGTGTGTGTGTGTGTTTGGGGAGACTGTTGCTAAAGGGCCAGTAGGTTGTTTTATATTTATGTTTAAGGATAAATCTGGTGACACTTTATATTTTATATATAATATATTTTCTAGCATTGTGTCTCAGCCTGATTCTTCTCCCTCTGAGTCTTATAGCTCCATTGTTGTTAAAACATATCAACACACAGTTTCTCTGACGTGTTCCTTTATTACCATCAGTAACACATTGTTATTGTTATTATTCCCTGAACCCAAACAAAACACCGTCTGCTGCTGCAAATACTCACTACGGCCCCACATTAATCCACCGCTGAAAATTGTCCCCAACAAATGCACCACGTCCGGACCCCCCAGTGGAGTTTGTTGTTGTGTATTGGTATGAGGATCATATTCACTTATACTTTTGCACTGTATTATATATGTATACACTGTATTATATACATATACACTGTATTATGTACTTATATACTGTATTATATACTTATACACTGTATTATGTACTTATACCATCCATCCATCCATCCATCCATCCATCGTCTACCGCTTATCCGAAGTCGGGTCGCGGGGGGTTCCTTACTGGGGCAGCAGCTCCAGTAAGGAACCCCAAACTTCCCTTCTCCGGGCCACATCCGCTAGTTCCGACTGGGGGATCACGAGGCGTTCCCAGTGAGGAGATATAATCTCTACACCGAGTCCTGGGACTTCCCCGGGGTCTCCTCCCAGCTGGACGTGCCTGGAACACCTCCCTAGGGAGGTGGCCAGGTGGCATCCTTACTAGATGCCCGAACCACCTCAACTGGCTCCTTTCAACGTAAAGGAGCTCAGCTCTCTTTTCGTCACAACAATGCGGTAAAGCGAATACAGTACCGCCCCCCGCTGCTCCGATTCTCCGGCCAATCTCTCGCTCCATTGTGCCCTCACTCGCGAACAAGACACCGAGGTACTTGAACTCCTTCACTTGGGGTAATGGCTCATTCCCTACCCGGAGTAGGCAATCCACTGGTTTCCTGCTGAGAGCCATGGCCTCAGATTTTGATGTGCTGATCCTCATCCCAACCACTTCACACTCGGTTGCGAACTGATCCAGTGACTGTTGAGGGTCACAGACCAATGACGCCATCAGGACCACATCATCTGCAAAGAGCAGCGATGAGATCCTCAGGCCACCAAACTGCAACCCCTCTCCTCCACGACTACGCCTCGATATCCTGTCCATGAAAATCACAAACAGGATTGGTGATAAAGCGCAGCCCTGGCGGAGGCCAACATTCACTGAGAACGAGTCTGACTTACTGCCGAGTATCTGGACACAACTCTCGCTTTGGGCGTACAGGGATTGGATGGCCCTCAGAAGTGCAGCTAAGACCTTGAGACCACAGTTCCTCACCGCAGCTTCAGCAATAGAGGTTTTGAACATCGCCTACTCAGGTTCAATGCCCCAAACCTCCACAGGGATGTCTGAAAAGCTCAGCTGGAGGTGTGAGTTGAAGATCTCCAGGACAGGGGCTTCCTCCAGATGTTCCCAGTTCACCCACACTACCCGTTTGGGCTCACCAGGTCTGTCCATAGTCTTCCCCCACCCCTTGATCCAACTCACCACCAGATGGCTATCAATTGATAGCTCCACCCCTCTCTTCACCAGAGTGTCCAAAACATGCGGCGTCAGATCAGATGATACGATCACAAAATCGATCATTGACCTTTGGCCTAGGGTGCTCTGGTACCACGTGCACTTATGAGCATCCTTATGTTCGAACATGGTGTTTGTTATGGCCATTCCAGAAGTCCAACAACAAACGACCGTTCGGGTTTAGATCAGGGAGGCCCTTCCTCCCAATCACGCCTCTCCAGGTGTCTCCATCGTTTCCCACGTGTGCGTTAAAGTCTCCCAGCAAGACTACGGAGTCCCCTACTGGAGCCCCCTGCAAGGCTCCATTCAGGGTCTCCAAGAATGCCGGATACTCCGAACTGCTGTTTGGGGCATAGGCACAAACAACAGTCAAAGTTTCCCCCCCATAACCCGAAGGCATAGGGAGGCAACCCTCTCGTCCACCGGGGTGAACTCCAACGTAGCGGCGCTCAGCCGGGGACTTGTGAGTATCCCCAACCCCTATCCAGGAGTACGGTTCCAGAGCCAAGACTGTGCGTAGAGGTAAGCCCCACCAGATCCAACTGCTAGCGCTTCACCTCCCGCACTAGTTCCGGCTCCTTCCCCCACAGAGAGGTGACTTTCCACGTCCCCAGAGCCAGCCTCTGCTGCCCGGGTCTGGTCCGTCGAGGTCCCTGACCATCACTGCCACCCGTGTGACAGCGCACCCGACCCCAGTGGTTCTTCCTGTGAGTGGTGGGCCCACAGGAGGGATGGATGGGAGGCACCACGTAACTTCTTCGGGCTGTGCCCGACCGGGCTCCGTGGCAAACCTGGCCACCAGGCACTTGCTCTCGGGCCCTCCCTCTGGGCCTGGCTCCAGACGGGGGCCCCGGGCTTCCTCCGGGCAGAGTCTCTCCTTCTCTTTCCCTTTTTTTCATGAAGTCGTATAATACACTGTATTATATACATATACACTGTATTATATTACTTATACACTGTATTATAGTCTTTCACACGTTTGTGTATCTTATGGGTTTTATTTATCGGACTAAGAGATAATTGTATAGATGAACATGTGAATGAGGACAATTGCAATTGACAAAATATATGTTTGATCAGAGACGGACGCCTTTAATTCTGTAATGAGCTGAATAGAAGCACATTTAATTTAATTTAATTCTTAAGAACTCTGTGTGGGTAATTGGAATGTTTAAAACGTTAGATGAGCAGAGTGAGACTTAGTGACCACAGATACTTTTACAGCAGTGTGTTGCTCCCAAGTGTGTGTGTGTGCGTGTGTGTTTGTGCGCGTTTGTGTGTGTGCAGCAGCTTCAGTTGCAGCAGCAGTGTGTCAGTTATGTTCGGCTGCTGGTGATAAGCTGCAGCTCCTTCATGTCTGAGGTGGTAAAGAACGTTACTGCGGTTAGACAGGAAACATCTACCAGGAGCCGTGTGTGTGTGTGTGTGTGTGTGTGTGTGTGTGTGTGTGTGGGTGTGTGTGTGTGTGTGTACTCTTCCTGTGTATGCCCTGCGCTACTGTCATGTGCAAACCTTGTATCTTCCTTTATAACTCATGATCTTCAGCTCCTGTGTGATCAGAGGAATAAACTGTGTAGATTTGAACACAAATTCCGACATCATGGGAAATATGTTAATCTGCTAGTTATTGAGCGAAACAGTTTACACGCAGAAGGTCCTGGGTTCAATCCCCAGTGGAACCAGAACTCTGTCTTATCACCACCTGGCTTATGTCAGTTGTGAAGTCAACAAATGTCGGATTGTTCCACAATCACATAAATCCTCTGTTAGCAGTTCTTGTTTGAATTGTTGACAATTTTCTCTCACCAATACCAATGTTGTGAGTGTTGTTAAAAATATATGTTTTTGGCATTAGAGTTCAACCATCAGTCAAATATTTGAGAAAATCTAGACTACGATTCTGATCAATCTCAATAAGAATATAAATTCTCATCTCATCTCATCTCACAGATGTTCCATAGTTTAGTAGTCATCACGTCTGCTTTACACGCAGAAGGTACTGGGCTCAATCCCCAGTGGAACCAGACTTTAGTCTTGCTTTTCACCTTCCCTCCTGGTATGGTCGTCTAAACTGTAGATCTGAAATGTAACTTTCCAGGATTATGTCATTGGAAAACAAGATAGTTGGTAACTCCCAAAGCCCTTGACTTGGATGAGGAAGAAAGCAATGAGTATCCTGGCAGAAAGCTCCTATTTCTCTTCAGTAAGTTAGAACTTTTCATCCCAAGTGCGGTTGTTTGGTGAGCCGAAGACAAATGTACAGCTTGTGGACAATAAAGATTTATTGTATTGTATGTACACATCTACTATAACTCAGTGTTGTGCTGGTCATGAGACATTATGTCAGTACAGCAGTAGTGACTTCTTACACTTAAACTTACTCAGATGTTTGTTAGTGTGAGGTTTGAGGCTTTGGTGACGACGAGACCAAGAGCCGCTTGTGAAATCCACAAACGTGGAAATTCTCAATTGAAGAATTGTCAACAAGTATTTCTGCTCCATTAACTGAAACGAAGTTAAATCTGCTCTCACCGTAAAGTAAAGGCAGTTTGGAACACTGGTTACATAATGCGGTGGTCACGTCTGCTCTACTCGCAGAAGGTCCTGAGTTCAACCCCCAGAGGAACCGCACTTTGTTCTTGAAGCCAGAAGAAGTTGTAGCTTTGAAGTGCAGTCTGAATCACTGTGTGCTGTGTACACGAGCGACGATCACTTTAAACAATCTGTGTCATGTAAATCCCCCGACTTCATGAAAGTGAAGCTTGTTGTATATAAACGAACGCGACTCTCTGACTGCTGAAGATGTCTTATGTCATGCTTGTTAAACTTGGTCACAGGTGCTTGATGTTGTTGCTGCTGCTGCTCAGAGATGCAGGTAACATGCAGATATGTGCAGTTATGTATAACATATAGTGGATGTATGAGTCCTCTGATCTAAGAAGTGTTTTAGTTTGAACCATCTGTGTAGCGTTGGGGAGCTGTTGCCTCTGTGTCTTCAGCCGCAGTGTGACTTACTTCATCTTGTCATTTTAAAGCAAGTCATCAAAAGTTCAGTCACATCTCTCGGTCTAATCCTTAAATCTCATTTTATCTCCTCCATCTTAAGTCCTCAGTTCATTTGATGCTGCGAGCGACTGCAGGCGGCGAGAGGAAGGGTGGCTTCTTCTTCTTCTTCTTTTTGTTTTGAGCTCCCCGATGAGCGGCGATGAAATGACTTTGGCGGCTGCTGCTAATGCGCTATAATTGGTACGAGGAGCGACTCGCTCTGAACAATTATAGGATGCAGGATCTGTAATCTCTGCTGAGACTCTGAGCGAGACAGATTCTCTGTCTATCTTTCAGTGTCAGTCTGCTGAGTTTGATGTTTTTCTGAGCTTTAAAAACAGTTTCCAGACACTGAAGCTGCACACAATGTAGTTTTGACAGCACATGTTGTACCTGCTGCAGCCTGGAGGACTGAACTTCAGGCTCTATGTTGTCAGTTGTTAGAAAGAGAGAAAGTCAAGCAGCAGAGTGACACCTGACGCCGCCTCAGCTTCACTTTACTGTCTGTCATTCTAAGCTCTAAAAAAGTCTCAAAACTCCACTTGATAAAGATCAGAGCCGAACGTCCCGCCGGAGTTTTGGTGGAACAAAAATTTTTGACATTTACTCAGTGAACACATTTCCTGTAACACGAGAACATTTAGAAACTTGTTTTGTAGACGGCACTCATCTTCTCTCCTGTCAGTGCATCTTCACGATTAGTGTTACAGATTTATTTAAAATGTCTCAAACGATGAGTTCTGCAGACGTGTGACAAAGTGGGAAGACTTTTATAAATCTAAACTCTGCAAACTGAGTTCAGATGTAAAGCTGCAAATAATGATTATTTTCATCATCGAAAACAGTGAAAAATGTCCAATGTTTGTCTTTAAATGTCTTGTTCTGTCACTTTATTGTGAAATAAAACAGAGAAAAGCAGGAAATCTGCAGATTTAAGAGGCTGAAAACACTTTGAAGACATTTCTGCAGCAAGAATTACTCAACGAATAATCAATTGTCAAAGTAGTGCCGATTATTGTTATTGTTGTATCTCCACTCAGAAGCTGAAACATCTCCAGAACTTGCACACACACACTGGACTGCACCATGCTCTGAATACAGCAGCTGATGGTCAGATATCTCGGAGCTTCCTGAACACATTTCCTGCAGAGATCTGTCTCTCTGTGTGTGAGCGCTGCTTCAGCCGATCTGTGTGTGTGTGTGTGTGTGTGTGTGTGTGTGTGTGTGTGTAGGGACTCTGTGGCTGGAACCTCTGAAGTCATTTGAGACAAACAGAACAGAATGTAAAAGCTTCAGGACGATACAAAGATCTGTCTGGAGATGAAGATCATGTGTTGAATATAAACACAAAGAAACACAAGTATTGTTGAGAATAGAAAGAAGAACCTCCAGATGTAATCTGCTCTTGTGTCTCGTTATGTTTCTACCACAATGTTTGGTGGAGTAGATCAATGTGAGTCTGAATGTCACATTATTAATAAACGTTTCATTATTACAAGTTCTTTACTGCAAAACAATCACAGTCATGTGTTCAGTGTGTTCATGTGTTCACTGTGTTCACGTGTTCATGTGTTCACTGTGTTCACGTGTTCACTGTGTTCACGTGTTCACTGTGTTGAATGTGTTCACGTGTTCACTGTGTTCATGTGTTCACTGTGTTCACGTGTTCACTGTGTTGAATGTGTTCACGTGTTCACTGTGTTCACGTGTTCACTGTGTTGAATGTGTTCACGTGTTCACTGTGTTCACGTGTTCACTGTGTTGAATGTGTTCACTGTGTTCATGTGTTCACTGTGTTGAATGTGTTCACGTGTTCACTGTGTTGAATGTGTTCACTGTGTTCATGTGTTCACTGTGTTCAGTGTGTTCAGTGTGTTCAGTGTGTTCATGTGTTCAATGTGTTCACGTGTTCACTGTGTTCATGTGTTCACTGTGTTCATGTGTTCACTGTGTTGAATGTGTTCACGTGTTCACTGTGTTCACTGTGTTGAATGTGTTCACTGTGTTCATGTGTTCATGTGTTCACTGTGTTCATGTGTTCATGTGTTCACTGTGTTCAGTGTGTTCATGTGTTCAGTGTGTTCAGTGTGTTCACTGTGTTGAATGTGTTCACGTGTTTACTGTGTTCATGTGTTCACTGTGTTGAATGTGTGCACGTGTTCACTGTGTTGAATGTGTTCACTATGTTCATGTGTTCACTGTGTTGAATGTGTGCACGTGTTCACTGTGTTGAATGTGTTCACTATGTTCATGTGTTCACTGTGTTGAATGTGTTCACTGTGTTGAATGTGTTTACTGTGTTCAGTGTGTTCAGTGTGTTCATGTGTTCACTGTGTTCACTGTGTTGAATGTGTTCACTGTGTTCATGTGTTCATGTGTTCACTGTGTTGAATGTGTTCAGTGTGTTCAGTGTGTTCACTGTGTTGAATGTGTTGAATGTGTTCACTGTGTTCATGTGTTCATGTGTTCACTGTGTTGAATGTGTTCACGTGTTCACTGTGTTGAATGTGTTCACTGTGTTGAATGTGTTCACTGTGTTCATGTGTTCACTGTGTTCAGTGTGTTCATGTGTTCAGTGTGTTCAGTGTGTTCAGTGTGTTCACTGTGTTCATGTGTTCACTGTGTTCAGTGTGTTCATGTGTTCAGTGTGTTCAGTGTGTTCACTGTGTTCACTGTGTTGAATGTGTTCACTGTGTTCATGTGTTCACTGTGTTGAATGTGTTCACTGTGTTGAATGTGTTCACTGTGTTGAATGTGTTCACTGTGTTCATGTGTTCACTGTGTTCATGTGTTCAGTGTGTTCAGTGTGTTTAGTGTGTTCATGTGTTCACTGTGTTGAATGTGTTCACGTGTTCACTGTGTTGAATGTGTTCACTGTGTTCAGTGTGTTCATGTGTTCACTGTGTTAATGTGTTCATGTGTTCACTGTATTCATGTGTTCACTGTGTTCACTGTGTTGAATGTGTTCACTGTGTTGAATGTGTTCACTGTGTTCATGTGTTCACTGGGTTGAATGTGTTCACTGTGTTCATGTGTTCACTGTGTTCAGTGTGTTCATGTGTTCATGTGTTCACTGTTTTCAGTGTGTTCACTGTGTTGAATGTGTTCACTGTGTTCATGTGTTCACTGGGTTGAATGTGTTCACTGGGTTGAATGTGTTCACTGTGTTCATGTGTTCACTATGTTCATGTGTTGAATCCAGCACAGTTATGTTTTCTGGGCATTTCTATCAGACTCGCTGCAGCTCGAATATTTGTTTCAAAAACCACTTGATCATGTTCAGATTCTGAGCTTCTCTTGCAGGTAACTGAGACGCGTAACAAGAGCAGACAGCCGAGTGAAAGATACATGAGCAGAGAGCGCTGCTGTGTGTGCAGTGGAGCTCTGCAGAACAAAGCGTAGTGTTTGGATTAACTGGAGTTCTGCTGGAGACGACTTCAGGCGATGCTCATTGTGAGCAAATGCTTCTCCCCTCCATCCATCAGTGCCCTGAGGGATCCGCTCACCATGTCGTCTGTTACTTCTTGTTAACGCCGCTCTCTCCGCCGCCACGTCCAGCCCGGTCGAACCCTACAGGGAGCTTCTCCGTCCCTCATGTGTCTCCTTATGTTGCTGCTTTCTGCTCAGCTCGACTGATGAATTATGGAGCAGGCGACAGACAGGCTCCAGTTCTGGGTGCATACTTAATGTTTGATTAGATTAAGATAAGAACTGACACACATCAAGAAAGTCCTTCCAGGAAATAGGACAGAAGACTGAAGTACTGCAGTCATGCTAACAGTAATATGCTGTTTATGGGGCACAGTATGGATTTGAGCTAAATGCTCATTTCAACATGCTAACAATGACAATGCTATCATGCTGATTTTTAGCAGGTATTTGTCCGATTGTGTAGAAGTCTATGAGAAAAGGACCGTACTTCTCTCCTGATTTATTACCTTGTATGATTTCCATGCATTGTTTTTCTTTCTCAAGTATTTACTATAATAATTCTCGATTAAATATATTTATTATGTCTGTTTTCTGCGTGTGTTTGTCTGCAGGAACACATTTGCTTAAAAAACTGAACCTTGTCATCTGAGATTTATTGTATTTAAAGAATGTTTGTTTTTACGAAGATTTCAAGCTTTCTTTTCCTTTTACTGATGGAAACCAACAGACTGAAGCTGAACTATGAACAAGCAGAAACATAACGGGTCTGTAACATCCAGCAGCAGGAGACTCCTCTGTAACATCCAGCAGGAGACTCCTCTGTAACATCCAGCAGCAGGAGACTCCTCTGTAACATCCAGCAGCAGGAGACTCCTCTGTAACATCCAGCAGGAGGAGACTCCTCTGTAACATCCAGCAGCAGGAGACTCCTCTGTAACATCCAGCAGCAGGAGACTCCTCTGTAACATCCAGCAGCAGGAGACTCCTCTGTAACATCCAGCAGGAGGAGACTCCTCTGTAACATCCAGCAGGAGGAGACTCCTCTGTAACATCTAGCAGGAGGAGACTCCTCTGTAACATCCAGCAGGAGACTCCTCTGTAACATCCAACAGGAGACTCCTCTGTAACATCCAGCAGGAGACTCCTCTGTAACATCCAACAGGAGACTCCTCTGTAACATCTAGCAGGAGGAGACTCCTCTGTAACATCCAGCAGGAGGAGACTCCTCTGTAACATCCAGCAGGAGACTCTTCTGTAACATCCAGCAGGAGGAGACTCCTCTGTAACATCCAGCAGGAGGAGACTCCTCTGTAACATCCAGCAGGAGGAGACTCCTCTGTAACATCCAGCAGGAGACTCCTCTGTAACATCCAGCAGGAGGAGACTCCTCTGTAACATCCAGCAGGAGACTCTTCTGTAACATCCAGCAGGAGACTCCTCTGTAACATCCAGCAGGAGGAGACTCCTCTGTAACATCCAGCAGGAGACTCCTCTATAACATCCAGCAGCAGGAGACTCCTCTGTAACATCCAGCAGGAGACTCCTCTGTAACATCCAGCAGGAGACTCCTCTGTAACATCCAGCAGCAGGAGACTCCTCTGTAACATCCAGCAGCAGGAGACTCCTCTGTAACATCCAGCAGGAGGAGACTCCTCTGTAACATCCAGCAGCAGGAGACTCCTCTGTAACATCCAGCAGCAGGAGACTCCTCTGTAACATCCAGCAGCAGGAGACTCCTCTCTAACATCCAGCAGGAGACTCCTCTGTAACATCCAGCAGCAGGAGACTCCTCTGTAACATCCAGCAGGAGACTCCTCTGTAACATCCAGCAGCAGGAGACTCCTCTGTAACATCCAGCAGCAGGAGACTCCTCTGTAACATCCAGCAGGAGGAGACTCCTCTGTAACATCCAGCAGCAGGAGACTCCTCTGTAACATCCAGCAGCAGGAGACTCCTCTGTAACATCCAGCAGCAGGAGACTCCTCTGTAACATCCAGCAGGAGGAGACTCCTCTGTAACATCCAGCAGGAGGAGACTCCTCTGTAACATCTAGCAGGAGGAGACTCCTCTGTAACATCCAGCAGGGAGACTCCTCTGTAACATCCAACAGGAGACTCCTCTGTAACATCCAGCAGGAGACTCCTCTGTAACATCCAACAGGAGACTCCTCTGTAACATCTAGCAGGAGGAGACTCCTCTGTAACATCCAGCAGGAGGAGACTCCTCTGTAACATCCAGCAGGAGACTCTTCTGTAACATCCAGCAGGAGGAGACTCCTCTGTAACATCCAGCAGGAGGAGACTCCTCTGTACATCCAGCAGGAGGAGACTCCTCTGTAACATCCAGCAGGAGACTCCTCTGTAACATCCAGCAGGAGGAGACTCCTCTGTAACATCCAGCAGGAGACTCTTCTGTAACATCCAGCAGGAGACTCCTCTGTAACATCCAGCAGGAGGAGACTCCTCTGTAACATCCAGCAGGAGACTCCTCTATAACATCCAGCAGCAGGAGACTCCTCTGTAACATCCAGTAGGAGGAGACTCCTCTGTAACATCCAGCAGGAGGAGACTCCTCTGTAACATCCAGCAGCAGGAGACTCCTCTGTAACATCCAGCAGCAGGAGACTCCTCTGTAACATCCAGCAGGAGGAGACTCCTCTGTAACATCCAGCAGGAGGAGACTCCTCTGTAACATCCAGCAGGAGACTCCTCTGTAACATCCAGCAGGAGGAGACTCCTCTGTAACATCCAACAGGAGACTCCTCTGTAACATCTAGCAGGAGGAGACTCCTCTGTAACATCCAGCAGGAGGAGACTCCTCTGTAACATCCAACAGGAGACTCCTCTGTAACATCTAGCAGGAGGAGACTCCTCTGTAACATCCAGCAGGAGGAGACTCCTCTGTAACATCCAGCAGGAGACTCTTCTGTAACATCCAGCAGGAGGAGACTCCTCTGTAACATCCAGCAGGAGGAGACTCCTCTGTAACATCCAGCAGGAGGAGACTCCTCTGTAACATCCAGCAGGAGACTCCTCTGTAACATCCAGCAGGAGGAGACTCCTCTGTAACATCCAGCAGGAGACTCTTCTGTAACATCCAGCAGGAGACTCCTCTGTAACATCCAGCAGGAGGAGACTCCTCTGTAACATCCAGCAGGAGACTCCTCTATAACATCCAGCAGCAGGAGACTCCTCTGTAACATCCAGTAGGAGGAGACTCCTCTGTAACATCCAGCAGGAGGAGACTCCTCTGTAACATCCAGCAGCAGGAGACTCCTCTGTAACATCCAGCAGCAGGAGACTCCTCTGTAACATCCAGCAGGAGGAGACTCCTCTGTAACATCCAGCAGGAGGAGACTCCTCTGTAACATCCAGCAGGAGACTCCTCTGTAACATCCAGCAGGAGGAGACTCCTCTGTAACATCCAGCAGGAGACTCTTCTGTAACATCCAGCAGGAGACTCCTCTGTAACATCCAGCAGGAGGAGACTCCTCTGTAACATCCAGCAGGAGGAGACTCCTCTGGTTGTATAGAAGTCTATGAGAAAATGTTTCTTCTTCTAAATTTATGTCCTCAGTAACATTTCCCTGATGAGTTTTTGTCTCAGTCTGTAGTTTCAAGTCTTTTTCAACATGATGTTCAGTTAGTAACTTATGGAAACATTTAAAATTGAGGATAAAGCAGCGTCTCTTTAGGGCGGGGCTACCTGTGATTGACAGGTTGTTTTCATCTCACATCTTTAACTCTTTCACAGTTTGTTTTCGCATTATGAAAGTTCATTGTAACTAACTTCAGTTGTATTTAGTTCGTCTCTCTTGTGTCACTTCTGGTTCCAAAAAAACAAGATGGCGACGGCCAAATGGCAAACTCGAGGCTTCAAAACTGTCCACAAACCGATGTGTGACCTCACAGTGACGATGTCCACGTCTATAAAGACTATCAGACATCAAACATTGTTCTACTACTTCTTCCACTCATTTTCAGTTTCCAGGTTAATAGTTAGTACAAGAAATTAATCTCGCTTTAGACTCCCAATGAAAACTTGAAAACAAAATATATATATAAATATGTATATATTAAAACCATTCTCTGCTTAAATATCATGACGTCTGTGATCTCATGTTTCCTGTCCCTCCTATCTGAGGGAGGAAGACAACGTTCTAACCTGCTGGAGACTCTTAGTGTCCCACATATGAATCCCCGACCGTCAGTGAAGCTGTGAATATTTCAGCAGTGAGCTGCAGGTTCTGGGTCAGTGTGTCAGTGTGTGATCTGCTGCCACACATTGAAGTCCAACTGCTCCTCACAGAGCAGTTTGAGATGACAGATCGTTATGACTCCTAATCTGTAAATCTAAACACATCCAACATATATGTGGATTATATATAATATATAGAACACAACCATTTTAAAATGCTGTCAGCCGGCAGCAATGGACCTGAAGCCCAGTTTTACTGGACACACTAAAAGGTCAAATCATAACCTTCCACGAGAGCCGCACAAAGAGACGCACAACGACCACGAACAGAGGCACAACGACCACAAAGAGACGCACAACAACCACAACGAGACGCACAACTACCACAAAGAGACCCTTAAAGAGACGCACAAAGACCACAACGAGACGCACAACAACCACAAAGAGACGTACAGCGACTTAAAACAATGACAAAGAGACGCACAACGACCACGAACTGAGGCACAACGACCACTAAGAGACGCACAACAACCAGATGCACAACTACCATAAAGAGCCGCACAACGACCACAAACAGAGGCACAACTACCACAAAGAGACCCACAAAGAGACGCACAACGACCACAAAGAGACGCACAACAACCACAAAGAGACGCACAACAATCACAAAGAGACGCACAAAGACCACAAAGAGACGCACAAAGACCACAAAGAGACGCACAACAACTACAAAGACACGCACAACGACCACAGAGAGACGCATAACAACCACAAAGAGACGCACAACGACCACAAAGAGACGCACAACAACCACAATGAGACGCCCAACGACCACAAAGAGACGCACAACAACCACAAGAGACGCACAAAGACCACAAAGAGACGCACAAAGACCACAAAGAGATGCATAACAACCACAATGAGACGCCCACGACCACAAAGAGACGCACAAAAATCACAAAGAGACGCACAAAGACCACAAAGAGATGCATAACAACCACAATGAGATGCCCAACGACCACAAAGAGACGCACAAAAATCACAAAGAGACGCACAAAGACAACAAAGAGACGTACAGCCACTTAAAACGACCACAAAGAGATGCACAACGACCACAAAGAGACGCACAACAACTACAAAGAGACGCACAACAACCACAATGAGACACCCAACGACCACAAAGAGACGCACAAAAATCACAAAGAGACGCACAAAGACCACAAAGAGACGCACAAAGACCACAAAGAGACGCACAAAGACCACAAAGAGATGCATAACAACCACAATGAGACGCCCAACGACCACAAAGAGACGCACAAAGACCACAAAGAGACGCACAACAACTACAAAGAGACGCACAACAACCACAATGAGACACCCAACGACCACAAAGAGACGCACAACAACCACAATGAGACGCCCAACGACCACAAAGAGACGCACAAAAATCACAAAGAGACGCACAAAGACCACAAAGAGATGCATAACAACCACAATGAGACGCCCAACGACCACAAAGAGACGCACAAAGACTACAAAGACACGCACAACGACCACAAAGAGACGCATAACAACCACAAAGAGACGCACAACGACCACAAAGAGACACACAACAACCACAATGAGACGCCCAATGACCACAAAGAGACGCACAACAACCACAAAGAGACGCACAAAGACCACAAAGAGACGCACAAAGACCACAAAGAGATGCATAACAACCACAATGAGACGCCCAACGACCACAAAGAGACGCACAAAAATCACAGAGACGCACAAAGACCACAAAGAGATGCATAACAACCACAATGAGACGCCCAACGACCACAAAGAGACGCACAAAAATCACAAAGAGACGCACAAAGACAACAAAGAGACGTACAGCCACTTAAAACGACCACAAAGAGATGCACAACGACCACAAAGAGACGCACAACAACTACAAAGAGACGCACAACAACCACAATGAGACACCCAACGACCACAAAGAGACGCACAAAAATCACAAAGAGACGCACAAAGACCACAAAGAGACGTACAGCGACTTAAAACGACCACAAAGAGACGCACAACAACCACAAAGAGACGCACGACGACCACAAAGACGCACAAGGACTTAAAACGACCACAAAGAGACGCACAAAGACCACAAAGAGACACACAACAACCACAAAGAGACGCACAACGACCACAAAGAGATGCACAGCGACTTAAAACGACCACAAAGAGACGCACAACGACCACAAAGAGACGCACAACGACCACACAGAGACGCATGACGACCACAAAGACGCACAAGGACTTAAAACGACCACCAAGAGACGCACAAGGACTTAAAACAACCACAAAGAGACGTACAACAACCACAAAGAGACGCACAAAGACCACAAAGAGACGCACAACAACCACAAAGAGACGTACAGCGACTTAAAACGACCACAAAGAGACGCACAAAGACCACAAAGAGACGCACAAAGACCACAAAGAGACGCACAATGACTACAAAGAGACGCACAACGTCTTCTGATTAACGAGTGTCGTGATCGCAGAGAGGATTCTCTCCTCAGGTAGTTGACTCACATCGTTTGCTCGCCGCTTGCTGTCAGCCTGAAGTTTTCTGGGTTTGTGTATTTCTTGGAGCAGCTTCTCCTCCTCCTGCAGCCTGGAGTTGAAAAGGGCAAAGCTAATGAATATTCTAATCTGGCCTAGATTCCATGATAAAGCCTCGTAGGTGCTTGATGACAACGCCTATTACCATGTCTTTGAAATATGAAGTGTGTGCAGGGGGATGAGCGTGTTTGCGTGCAGGTAGGATTAATTTTTGGAGGCAGTCAAAGGTCGCTGCAGATAAACAACGTGGCCCGCTGAACTTGGAAACAGAGCGCGAGCGGTGTTCTGCTGATGATGCAGCCACATTAAATCACGTTGTGATCCAGGTCAGCGTTAGATGATCAATGAAATCAACTGGATCGTTAATTTTCTTCTTCTTCTGCAGCTCTTCTCAGTAGCACCACACTGTGTGAGTCAAACAGGAAGTGGATCAGGGTGTCGAGCTTCACATCTGACAGCATCAGGAACAGCTTCAGATCATGTGAACTTCTCAACTCAACGTCAGCGCTAATGAGCAAATGTTAGCGTGCCGATGTTAGGATTGTATTATCTGACACTCTGTTGCCACTGTAGGTAAACACATTTATGCTAACGCCATCTTTATTCTCAAAATGCAAATAAATAAACCTGATTGATTGTTTTCTTATTCCTGCCACTAATACGTAATATATATTTTGACTTTATTCTCTAAATGCAAAACACATACACAGCTTTAGTCTTGTTTTAGATTCCTGTATAATTTCTCTCCCAGAATGACCTGGAAACAAAAACCTGCCGATGGGCATGAATCACCTTCTGTGGCCCTCAGGGGACGCTCATCATGTCCTCCTGTGGAAATAGGTCACGCCGATCTATCGAGGCCACCTTCCTTCTTTAGTTTTAATAAACCATTCCCTGGACAGTTTGAGGACAAACTGCTGTCAGTCTCCATCACAAAGATGTTTATTTCCCACTTTGTCCTCTTTGTCTGTCAGCAGTCGTCTGGAGGTAAACTGATGGTGAAAGAAGAAGAGCTGAAGCAGCAGCTTGTGTTCCTGGTGTTCACTGAACAAACATTTCATTTGATTAGAAATAATCCTGCAGAGTAAATAAAGACATGTCTCTGCTCTTAAACAGAAAAACAGACTCTGTGTTCGTCTTTCAGCGTCTCTTCATCAGGTATTAATCAGGAAGCTCTTCATCAAACAGATCTTAGCTCTGATCACGCTGAAGACAGAAGTCACAGAGTGAGGACAGGTAAAGAGGAACAGTGTCTGCAGCTTCCTCTGCTCGCTCATCTTCACAGCTGCTTTTTTCTCAAATGAAAAATGCAACTTAGAGAAGAGTGTCAGTTCAGACGAGTCCGCAGCATCAGAGAACACGTTCTGTCCTGGACTGTGTGTTGGCAGGGTATCAGGGAAACTCCGGACGGCTTTTCAGAAAAGTTGGTGGAAGCTGCAGCGAAGAAGAACCGGTTCCACTGCTGAGAGAATTCAGAATACAGGGCGGATACACGCAGGAATTACACTTCTGGAAACTTAATAACTTAATCTGCGATCTCTGAGGAACAGAAACTACAACTTCTTCATTTCTTCTGAATACTCTTCTTCTTCTCCTACTTCTTCTTCTCCTTCTTCTCCTTCTTCCCCTTCTTCTTCTCCTTCTTCCCCTTCTTCTTCCTTCTTCTTCTCCTTCTTCCCCTTCTTCTTCTTCTTCTTCTCCTTCTTCTTCTCCTTCTTCTCCTTCTTCTTCTCCTTCTTCTTCTTCTCCTTCTTCTTCTTCTTCTTCTTCTTCTTCTTCTTCTCCTTCTTCTTCTTCTTCTTACAATTTAGTCTAGATAAAGTTGATGGGACGCAGAAATAAATGGATGTATTTTGGTACTAACAACCAGTAGTGACCTTTACATCTCTTCATTCATCCATCCATCCATCGTCTACCGCTTATCCGGGATCGGGTCGCGGGGGCAGCAGCTCCAGTTAGGAACCCCAATCTTCCCTTCTCCAGGCCACATCCTCCAGCTCCGACTGGGGGATCCTGAGGCGTTCCCAGGCCAGTGAGGAGATATAATCTCTCCACCGAGTCCTGGGTCTTCCCCGGGGTCTCCTCCCAGCTGGACGTGCCTGGAACACCTCCCTAGGGAGGCACCCAGGTGGCATCCTTACTAGATGCCCGAACCACTCAACTGGCTCCTTTCAACGTAAAGGAGCAGCGACTCTACTCCGAGTCTCTCACGGATGGCTGAGCTTCTCACCCTATCTCTAAGGGAGACGCCAGCCACCCGTCTGAGAAAACCCATTTCGGCCGCTTGTACCCGTGATCTCGTTCTTTCGGTCATGACCCAGCCTTCATGACCATAGGTGAGGGTAGGAACGAAGATCGACCGGTATATTGAGAGCTTTGCCTTCTGGCTCAGCTCTCTTTTCGTCACAACGGTGCGGTAAAGTGACTGTAATACCGCCCCCGCTGCTCCGATTCTCCGGCCAATCTCTCGCTCCATCGTCCCCTCACTCGCGAACAAGACCCCGAGGTGCTTGAACTCCTTCACTTGGGGTAATGGCTCATTCCCTACCCGGAGTAGGCAATCCACCGGTTTCCTGCTGAGAGCCATGGCCTCAGATTTAGAGGTGCTGATCCTCATCCCAACCGCTGCACACTCGGCTGCGAACCGATCCAGTGACTGTTGAAGGTCACAGACCGATGATGCCATAAGGACCACATCATCTGCCAAGAGCAGTAATGAGATCCTCAGGTCACCGAACTGCAACCCCTCTCCTCCACGACTACGCCTCGATATCCTATCCATGAAAATCACAGGATTGGTGATAAAGCGCAGCCCTGGCGGAGGCTTACTGGTCCGACTTACTGCCGAGTATCCGGACACAACTCTCGCTTTGGGATTGGATGGCCCTCAAAAGTGACCCCCTCACCCCATACTCCCGCAGCACCTCCCACAGTATCACCTGGGGGACCCGGTCATACGCCTTCTCCAGATCCACAAAACACATGTAGACCGGATGGGCGTACTCCCAGGACCCCTCCAGGATCCTTGCAAGAGTAAAGAGTTGGTCTGTTGTTCCACGACCCGGACGGAATCCGCATTGTTCCTCTTCAATCAGAGGTTCGACTACCGGCCGAATCCTCCTTTCCAGTACCTTGGAGTAGACTTTACCAGGGAGGCTGAGAAGTGTGATACCCCTGTAGTTGGCACACACTCTCTGGTCCCCCTTTTTAAATAGGGGAACCACCACCCCGGTCTGCCACCGCCTAGGCACTGTTCCAGACTTCCACGCAATGTTGACGAGGCGTGTCAACCAAGACAGCCCCTCAACACCCAAAGCCTTCAGCATTTCTGGACGGATCTCATCAACCCCTGCGGCTTTGCCACTGTGGAGTTGTTTGACTACCTCAGTGACTTCCATCAGGGAAATTGACGATGATCCCCCATCAGCTTCCAGCTCTGCCTCAACCATAGAGGGCGTGTTAGTCGGATTCAGGAGATCCTCGAAGTGCTCCTTCCAGCGGCCGATAACCTTCTCAGTTGAAGTCAGCAGGGTCCCACCCTTGCTGTACACAGCTTGGATGGTTCCTCGCTTCCCCCCTCCTGAGGTTCCAGATGGTTTTTCCAGAAGCACCTTGGTGCCGACCGAAAGTCCTTCTCCATAGCTTCTCCGAACTTCTCCCACACCCGCTGCTTTGCCTCTGACACGGCAGAAGCTGCCGCCCTTCTAGTCCTTCGATACCCTGCAACTGTTTCCAGAGTCCTCCCTGATAACATAACCCGGAAGGACTCCTTCTTCTGTCGGACGGCTTCCCTGACCACCGGGGTCCACCACGGTGTTCGAGGGTTACCGCCCCTTGAGGCACCTAAGACCTTGAGACCACAGCTCATTACCGCAGCTTCAGCAATAGAGGTTTTGAACATCGCCCACTCAGGTTCAATGCCCCTAACCTCCACAGGGATGGCTGAAAAGCTCCGCCGGAGGTGTGAGTTAAAGATCCCCAGGACAGGGGCTTCCTCCAGACTTTCCCAGTTCACCCGCACTACCCGTTTGGGTTTACCAGGTCTGTCCAGAGTCTTCCCCCACCCCTTGATCCAACTCACCACCAGATGGTGATCAGTCGACAGCTCCGCCCCTATCTTCACCAGAGTGTCCAAAACATGCGGCCTCAGATCAGATGATACGATTACAAAATTGATCATTGACCTTTGGCCTAGGGTGCTCTGGTACCACGTGCACTTATGAGCATCCTTATGTTCGAACATGGTGTTTGTTATGGCCATTCCATGACTAGCACAGAAGTCCAACAACAAACGACCGTTCGGGTTTAGATCAGGGAGGCCCTTCCTCCCAATCACGCCTCTCCAGGTGTCTCCATCGTTTCCTACGTGTGCGTTGAAGTCTCCCAGCAAGACTACGGAGTCCCCTACTGGAGCCCCCTGCAGGGCTCCATTCAGGGTCTCCAAGAAGGCCGAATACTCAGAACTGCGGTTTGGGGCATAGGCACAAACAACAGTCAGAGTTTTCCCCCCCATAACCCGAAGGGGTAGGGAGGCGACCCTCTCGTCCACCGGGATAATCTCTTCAGACAACATGAAAATGTATACGATTAAATGATAAAGATATGTATTAAATCTATTTGAGACATTAACGGCAGAATAAACACTAAAAATCTTTAGAGACTTAACAAAGTTGTGTTGGCCTCAAGTGACTGAAGGAGACGCAGCGCTGCGTGTGTGTGTGTGTGTGTGTGTGTGTGTGTGTGTGTGTGTGTGTGTGTGTGTGTGTGTGTGTGTGATGGCAGACCACCAGATGGCTGATGGGAGGAGACTTGACAGGACAGGAGAGGTGAATGGAAAACAAACATCGTGCACTGACACTATTTAATCTTCGTTTTAAAAGAAAGAAAATAAATCTAAAATATTGTGATTTTAAAAATCTATCTCTCAGAGCTCAGGTACAACAGGTGATGTCCTCAGATGGATACAACAAACAATACGCCTCTTTCAGATACAATACATAACATTCACACGTTGGTGTTACATAAATGTCTTAATTCTGACATGACGGGACCATCAAGTATATATATATATATATATACTTTATATATATATACTTTATATATATATATATAAAATATAATGACACATTTAAATAAGATTTAAAAGAGCAAAATAAAAAGATAATAATCTTATAAGTTTTAAAACATATTGTGCCGCTGAGCTCACCTGAGAACCTTTATACTTCCTCTCAACCCTTCACAATAAAAGCCCCAGACGTTCACAGAGGCAGCTGAAAGTCACTCAGCAGCTTCTCACTGAAGGAACTGAACGAAGCACACTTTGATCTTCAATCTATAATCTTCTGCGACTCAATCTCTGTGAAACTTTTAATGAACAAGTGTTGCAAATTTGCTTCGTTGGCGATATGAACAAGCTTTGAAACCTTCGCAGGCGCCGTCGTTCATTCATCATGCTGTGGAACACCTTTTATATCTTCATCACCACTTATTCTGCTGCAGCTACATGTAACTCAGCTTTATAAAGAATGTGCACACACACACACACACACACACACACACACACACACACACACACAACCACCTAAGGTGAGACCTGGTTGCCATGGTAACAGCCTCCACCTCTCTCCTGCTGTCAGTAGTGATGCAGGTCACAGATGGACACGCGTGTTCGAGTTCAGACTGAAAATGATTGTAATCACACACACACACACACACACACACACTCTGCGACCTCGTCCAGATGGGCCGAGCGAGCGGAGCGTCACCAGAGGAGCGAGAGTGACTGTGGCCCCGACAGATTTTGGCCCCCAGGACCGTCTCCGCCCCCCTCCCCCCCTCGTGTGGCCTTCTGGAGAGCAGCCAGACGACGAGCTGCGTCTCTGCTGAGGGTCGACGTTCACCCCAGAATGTCACCGAGATCACGTAAAGCTGCAGAAGAAGTCGTGTAACTGCTGCTGGAAATCAGCCTCATTGCAAACGTTGACGTCTTCAGATGTTTCAGGTTTCTCTCCGTCACGTTTAAGTTTTGAGGAATCCTTATATTTATACTCATAACTGCAGTGAGACGTAAGAAGAAGGGCAGGTACAGGTGCACAAAGCATGGAGCGATCAGCTGCTCCAACTTCTTCACGCCTTCATCTGTCAACACATTTACACGTTTGAAATATCTCCCGACGGTAAATCCAACGTGACATGAACACAACAGTGTTTCGTCAGACTTCCACTGTGACCCCTTCTGCTCACCGTAGTTTGTGAGCTCATGGCTTCTGTAGGTTCATAGTTAGAACTGATTTTATTTTCTGCTCCAAAGCGAGTCCCTGAAGTTTACTTTGTATGTTCGTCTCCAAGACGGAAGTTAGAAATCTAAACCTGTGTAACTAAGTTACATTGTGAGCTTCTAGAAAACTAGTTCAGCAGAGGAACATACATCACTGTGACATATATCTAACGATCTAACGACATGTAATCTCTGCTGTCTCAATACGTCGACAGTGTTCAGTCCTCGCACGTGGCTGCACCTCTGGACCAGCCCATCATCTAAACGTTTGCATGACAGGCTGCAGGCTGGATCTGACTCTGTACTTGGTGCAGAAAGCACGAGCTGTCAGTTTCCAGGTTTCCTTCCAAATGTTTCGCACATTTTAACCGAATTTAGGGGTAATGGTTTATGTGCTTCCTCTGGTCTCTGACTGCGATGCTGCCGGTGGATTGATTTGGTATTTCAGATGGCGGTTGTGAGCGGGAGCTGGGGCGGCCATGTTTGTGTCAATGCGACGTTCTTCATGTTTCCACCCTAAATAACATTTTCCCTCTAACGTATCAGACATATTTTAATCTTTTAAAAGCTTTCTGCTCAGCTGCGTCCGAGCTGAAGCTTTTATTTATGCTTCTTTTAGACAATACGCGTGTAAACGTGATGTTGACGTTCAATAAACTACTTTACTGCATTAATACAATTTACTACATATTAAACGTTTAATATATTTAGTAAATTCTCTTATTATATGACCTTCACTTATTGTTTCTGTGGAGTAAAGTTGAGTGAAGTGACCTTCAGGGACAGGAGGTGTCAGCTGAACTCACGGACTGACTCTCGCTCTCGGTGGTGCACTGACAGTTGATGTCCCCCTCATTAGAAACCGTCCTCACTGCAGAGGAGACGGGGACGGATGTGTGACGGGGGACCGCTGCCAGAGTTGAGTGTCTCTCATTAGAGCTGATAAGGACGGATAATAAATGTGAGATCCTCCTGCAGTCGCAGTGCGTGGGATCATCCTTCAGGCGCTGTGCTGTAACGTGCTGCTGAGAATCTATTGACTGGTTCTGATGAGGGGAGGCGGAGAGCGCCGCCGCCGGCCGCCGAGCCTTTCGGAACGTAAATTGTCGCCCTGTTCTGCCAATTTGGAGGAAGTATGAAGCTCCTGCTGCTCCTCAGTTTCCTCTCAGCTGGCAGGGAGTCTCTGCCGCCTGCAGCATCGGCGTCAACACGCTGATGTTTACTCTGCTCGCATGTTCTTCAGGCTTCATCGTTCTCAATGAAGCTCAGCCGGTGTTGTTTTATCAAGTAGTGGGATGTTGTTAGCTTCAGTCCGTCACTGACTCTTTATTTTCTCTTTGCTGTGCAGAAGTAAAAGCAGAGAGGTCGTGTTAGCGTGACGTTCTCCACACTTCATATCGGACTCTTCTCTTTGTTTTCCATCAGTAGCGTCAGAGTTCAGTGAATCTGTGTCGTCCTCACTGTCACAACATCTTCACAATCTGGTTTCCATCAAATCACATGTTTGTTACTACTCGTGCGTATGTTTATGTTTCACGTCACATGGTCGTTATTGTTTGATTGGCGGGTGATGGACACTGAAAGATGACTTTAAGTCTCTTTTTACCAAATATACCCCCCCCCCCCCAAAGATACTGCAGTTTACCTAAAACAAAACAACAAGTTATTAGTGGTAAAATATTGATATTATTGTATTATAATTTGGGATATTTAATTAAATAAATGTAGACAAATAACTTTATAAAATTTCCCCTCTCATCCCTTTTAAACGGATTACAACGTAAACAATAAACAACGTAAACAACAAACAACTTAAACAATAAACAACTTAAACAATAAACAACGTAAACAATAAACAACTTAAACAATAAACAACTTAAACAATAAACAACGTAAACAATAAACAACGTAAACAACAAACAACTTAAACAATAAACAACGTAAACAATAAACAACTTAAACAATAAACAACGTAAACAACGTAAACAACAAACAACGTAAACAACAAACAATGAAAACAATAAACAACATAAACAACAAACACGGTAAACAATAAACAACTTAAATAATAAACAACATAAACGACCAACAACGTAAACAATAAACAACGTAAACAACCAACAACGTAAACAATAAACAATGTAAACAATAAACAACATAAACAATAAACAACTTAAACAAACAAACTAAACAATAAACAACATAAACGACCAACAACGTAAAAATAAACAATGTAAACAATGTAAACAATAAACAACATAAACGATAAACAACTTAAACAAACAAACTAAACAATAAACAACATAAACGACCAACAACGTAAACAATAAACAACGTAAACAACCAACAACGTAAACAATAAACAATGTAAACAATAAACAACATAAACAACAAACAACGTAAACAACAAACAACGTAAACAATAAACAACTTAAATAATAAACAACATAAACGACCAACAACGTAAACAATAAACAACGTAAACAACCAACAACGTAAACAATAAACAATGTAAACAATAAACAACATAAACGATAAACAACTTAAACAAACAAACTAAACAATAAACAACATAAACGACCAACAACGTAAACAATAAACAACGTAAACAACCAACAATGTAAACAATAAACAATGTAAACAATAAACAACATAAACAATAAACAACTTAAACAAACAAACTAAACAATAAACAACATAAACAAACAACTTAAACAGTAAACAACGTAAACAACAAACAAGTGTCTGACTTCCATCAGGATGAAGAACACTTTATAATTAATATTAATAACTAAGAATATAAAATAATTAAATATATTTCTACTGTGTGGTGTTTGTTATGAAACATTAAATATGACCTGCAGAGGGAAACTGTGCTTCGTCTTCTTCTTCTCCTCCTCCTTCTTCTTCTTCTCCTTCTTCTTCTCCTTCTCCTCCTCCTTCTCCTTCTTCTTCTCCTTCTTCTGCATTCTTCTTCATTCTCCTTCTTCTTCTCCTCCTTCTTCTTCTTCTCCTTCTTCTCTCTTCTCCTTCTTCTTCCTTCTCTCCTTCTTCTCCTCCTTCTTCTCCTTCTTCTTCTCCTTCTTCTTCTTCTTCTTCTTCTTCTTCTTCTCCTTCTTCTTAAAAATATATAGTGAAAATACAAATACAGGAATATTCATTAGATTTTTTATCCTTTATTTGTGCCTCATGACTTATTTAGGATTATATTTAAACTTAAATGAAATGTTTTCTTGGTGTGTCTTTAGTGAGGCGACAGCAGGACGTGTTTTCCTTTAGTTTTATTATATTATATTATAAACACAAACATCTCGGACGCTACAGAAGCAAAACAGCTCCAAACTCTCCAAATCGTAAAGTGTATAAAACATTTATTTGTGTCAAGCCTTTAAAAACTCCCTTCTCTTCTCATTGGCTCTCAGCCATGTCAGTCAGTGGGGGGCGGGGCCTGAGGAGGGGCAGACTGATGATGTCACGGTCACATGGATCCTCATGTGGTGCAGAAAGCAGCAGAGGATGACAAAGCTGAGAGAGAGCTGCTGATCACACACACACACACACACACACACACACACGCTCAAACACTCCATGTCTGGATTATAAATATGTATTTTGTGATTTCTGCCATGAAAGGTAAGAGTTACAACGCTGTGTGTCTGTATTTTAATGTGTGTGCGAGAGACTTTCATGTTTATTATTTTCATCTTTTGAAGTTTTGTGAGTTTCCTGTGTGTTCAGTAACATCACACACACTCAGTGTGTGTGTTGGGGAACTGGTTCCAGTGTTGAGTTGTGTGTGTTGCTGTGTTTTACTGTGAACACGACACCTCCTCAGCCTGTAAACACTATTTCAGGAGCTGACTGTAGGATTAATTGCACTGTAAAGGAATGTGATACGAGAGCAGACGAGGTGAGTGTGAGGAGGTGAGGAGGAGGAAGAGGATGAAGAGGAGGAGGAGGAAGAAGAGGAGGGAAGAGGATGAAATGTGACAGTTTGAGTAAATAAAAGTTGATCAGGATGGAAGCTGGCGAGGTTTTAGTGCGATCCTCAAAGGATGATCATATGAAACACACAGACACACAGACACACACACACACACACAGACACACACACACACATACACAGACACACACACACACACACACACACACTCAGATTTTGTCACTCTTACATGGACAACTATTACCTCCAACATGTCACGTATCAGGACGTAAGAAAAGCAGCTTTGTTTCCGTCACGACATGTTCTTGAGTTCTTCCTCAGACCAGGTGTGTGTGTGTGTGTGTGTGTGTGTTGTGTGTGTGTGTGTGTGCGTGCGCAGGTATAAGTCGTACACAGAGATACACATCGATGCTGCAGACAACCATGTAATATGTGTTTACTCTACATCAGACCTTTTCTCCCTGACACAAAACACAAACATAAGAAACTAGATATTGTTTATGAGTCGACTGGTGTCATGTGACAATAACCTTTCTTCTACACATGTGGCAATATGACATATGTCCGACACAATGACAACACGGAACCTCTGGTTCGGGACGTATTTACTGATGTGATTTGCAGCCTGGTGTTGGTTCTGTTCTGCGCGGGTTCAAATGAGGGAAGATGTTTATATTCAGGTCGATTTGATGTTCAAGTATTTTGTCACAGCGAACTTTCTTTGATTGTGGAACAATCCTACATTTAATGTTTTGGGGCTTTTCCTGCCTTTATGATAGAGAGAGGTGAAGATCGTGAAAGGGGAAGAGAGAGAACGGGAACGACATACAGCAAATGGCCACGGGTCGGACTCCAACCACGGGCCTCTGTGGCGAGGACTCAGCCTTTATATATGGGTCCCCTGCGCTACGAGACGCCAAAATCTTACATTTGTTGACTTCACAAACCGACATTAGCCAGGTGGTAATAAGACAGAGTTCTGGTTCCACTGGGGATGGAACCCAGGACCTTCTGCGTGTAAAGCAGACGTGATGACTTTTACACTATGGAACCAAGTTCTCTTCCCTTGTTCAGCAGTTAAAGAAGCTGCCTTCAAAGTCTTACAAGAACATAGAAGTTGTTGTTTCTTGGTTGTACTCTAATTCAGAAAACATCTTCTTTTGTGAAAACTCACACAACACTCGTATTCCTATGACAAATATCAAACAGACACACAATACATCCAGTCCAAATGGGCTTTACAACAACAGTTCTTTATGAGTTATTTTCAGTGGATGGATATGTGGTACAATCCTACATTTGTTGACTGTGGTAATAATACAGAGTTCAGGTTCCACTGGGGATTGAACCCAGGACCTTCTGCGTGTAAAGCAGACGTGATAACTACTACACTATGGAACCACTGATAAATAAATAGTTCTAACCCGATCGGGACATATTGTGGTTCTGAACATTGTTTGGTAGTTAAAGAAACTGGCATTGGGAGTACCAACTATCTTGTTTGAGTCAGTGTGTTTTCTGTCTCTAGCAAACATTAATATATTAATTACTTTTAACAATGATGAAGTTTACATAATTAATTTTCAAAATATTATATCTATTAATTCTCGAGCTTTAAAGATAATGATTATTATTATTATTATTATATTATTATATTATTATTATTATTATTATTATTATTATTATTACTCTACTATTATTATTGTTATTATTATTATTATTATTATTATTATTATTACTACTATTATTATAATACGTTCTTAACTTGTGAGAACTTAAAACTCAAACACTCAAATGGTAAAAACAATTAAATTATTTAAACATTTTAATGTACTACAACAAAGCCCATTTTTATGAATGCATGAACATGTAGTAAATATATTTAAAAACATATTATTCGTCAATAACATTTAACTGATTAATAATCTTTTAACCGCGCTGTGGAAGTGAACTTATTTCTCAACACCTTCAGCATTCGATGTTCGTGGATGTTTAGTGGATTTTAATGAGGAAGAATTGTAATCCTTCTCTTGTTAAAGAAATATGTTTTTATTGTGTTAACGCAGGAGATTTTTCTAACAAAATCATATTTTACAAAAATGTCCAAATAAAATGTGAAAAACGCCCGAAAGATTCCCCAAATATGGTAAAAAATAAATTGAAAAATGTGTAAAAAGTATGTTAAAAAAGACCAAAAATGTCACAAAAAAACCTCAATAATGTACAAAAAACATGTGAAACATATGCAGAAAGTTCTTAATTCATTTTTAAGTGGACTTAAAAATGTGTTGTAATTTTAGTAAACAATAATCAAAAGAACAATATTGTACGAAATGTCAGAAAAATACGTGAAAAAAAACCTGAATAATGTGCAAAACAATATGAAAAGCACAAAAAGTCGCCTTAAATTCTTTTGAAAGAATGCAGAAAATATATTTAAAAAGATTTTATGTTTTAAAAATGTCTGAACAGTATGAACCCCGCGATGGTGAGGGGGGCCTGAGAGTCGTGGAGAGTCTGTGGCTGTAAACTTCATGTTAAATAAAGGCTGTATCTTCTGTATGTGGCTGCTTTAGGACATTTTACACTCACCCAAAACGTCATCATGAGATCTCGCAAGACAACATTCTTCTAAATATAAATAGAGTCGGATGATAACGTGTGTGTTCCTGCAGCTGGAGTGCCCTCCCCTGGACGAGCAGAGCCTCTTTCTGTTCACACTGTTAAATATCTGCCTCTGATCACATGTGACATGATGCAGCTGCTTCATCGTCTCCTTATGTTGTTGTTCTTTACTCACTGTTTGTTTCACTCCCTGTAAAGTGGAGCGACTGATCCTCCCCCCCCCCTCCCCCTCCGCAGCAGCAGCTCTGTGGTTCACGCACATCGTCCCACACTGGGCTGGAAATATGGCATGAAGGTCAAGTGTGTGTGTGTGCGTGTGTGTGTGTGTGTGCGTGTGTGTGTGTGTTGCTGTGAGCGTGTGTGTGTGTGTGTGTGCGCGTGTGTGTGTGTGTGTGCGTGTGTGTCCGTGTGTCCGTGTGTGTGCGCGCGCGCGCGTGTGCGCGCATGTGTGTGCGCGTATGCGTGTGTGTGTGTGTGCGTGTGTGTGTGTTGCTGTGAGCGTGTGTGTGTTGCTGTGAGCGTGTATGTGTGTGTGTGTGTGTGTGTGCGTGTGTGTGCGCGCGGGCGCGTGTGTGTGCGTGCGTGCATGTGTGTGTCTGTGAGCGCGTGTGTGCGTGTGAGTGCGTGTGTGTGTCCGTGTGCGTGTGTGTCCGTGTGTGTGTGCGCGCGCGCGTGTGTGCGTGTGTGTGTGTGTGTGCGTCTGACTGTGTGCGTGTGTGTGCGTGTGTGTGTGCTGTGATTTAACACCGACTAACTAAATGCACGAGAACAAAAGATCGATAATCAGTTGATATCAGGTTGAAGTGACAGAACGACACGTTTCAACACAAACCTCGGACATTGAGAAACTGCAACGAACATTTTTCACTATTTTCTCACATTTTATCCGCCAGACCGTTAATCTAGAAGAAAATAATCAGTAGCTGCAGCCGCCGGCTTACTGCTTCTCCTTCAGGAAGAAACCTTTCATTCATTCACACTGTTCTGATCTGTGTGTGTGTGTGTGTGTGTGTGTGTTGTGTGTGTGTGTTAGATCTGTCTGGTACAGCTCCACAGTCTATAGCCAGCAGTTATGTCACAGGATTACAACAGTACATTATTTAACTGTCCTCTGCAGGGAGGTGACGTCACTTCTACCTCAGCAGCTAGAACTTGTGGAGAAACGGCTGAAAAGGACGAACATGAGTCCGACTTCCTTCTGCGTGTCACTTGACACATGAGTAAAGTGAGTTGATGGAGACAGAGGGGGAGACGATGAGGGGGAGACGAGCTGCAGGAGCTGCAGGTCAGCGGCCGGCTGCCTGCAGACACTCGGCACACGAGAGGCTTCCATCAGCTCTGCTTCGTGTTGCTTTCTTCGGTTTACTGTGAGAAAAACAAAAGATAAATCCTGCACAACAATGTCAAACTGATTTATAATGCAGGAGCTCAACAGAAGAGGAGAAAGCAGAATGGCAGCTTCACATTTCCCATCCAAACCTTGACATATTTCAAAGTCCCTCCTCCCTCTTTGATCCTGTTTGAGAAACTTTATTCATTTGCAACACTTTCAGATCATTTATCCACCAGGGATTTGTTTTGCCCGAACTTTATCATTTTTGGAGTAAACACAGTAACCGGCGGTGGCTCTCATGATACTCTTCCGGCTCATTAGCCTTCATGTAGCGCTGCTATGCTGCTAATTACACATTATACAGTGGTAGCTATACGGCAGCATCTGCAGCGTCCACAGGGAACGCTCTGCGAGGTTCAAGTGTTCACATGGAGCGCTGAGTTTAATTACTTTACACGCACAATATGCTTTCAATCGCCTCACAGAGGATCTTCTTCCAACTGCAGCACAGACAAAGTTGATCGAGCTGGACGCTCACATACAGAGATGTTGTTATGGTCCGATAGACATACAGAGAGAGTCTATCAGCAGGTTCAGAACCTGCAGGACTTCACGAGTATCAGTATCTGCAGCCTGTTCACAGCTCTGTCAGGAAGTACTCAACGCTACTACATGCTAACATGCAGACTGTGACGATGCTAACATACGGTTTAGCAGGATTACAAACAGAGATGTCTCA
>NW_021166921.1:77368-115530 GCF_900634415.1 Cottoperca gobio | reverse complement strand
TAGTTATATATTCGTTATATATTAGTTATATATTAGTTATATATGTGTTATATATTAGTTATGTCATATATTAGTTATATATTAGTTATATATTAGTTATATATTTGTTATATATTAGTTATATATTAGTTATGTCATATATTAGTTATATATTAGTTATATGTTAGTTATATATTAGTTATGTCATATATCTGTTATATATTAGTTATATATGTGTTATATATTTGTTATATATTCGTTATATACTAGTTATATACTAGTTATATATTTGTTATATATTTGTTATATATTCGTTATATACTAGTTATATACTAGTTATATATTTGTTATATATTAGTTATATACTAGTTATATACTAGTTATATATTTGTTATATATTAGTTATATACTAGTTATATACTAGTTATATATTTGTTATATATTTGTTATATATTAGTTATATATTAGTTATATATTAGTTATATATTTGTTATATATTAGTTATATATTAGTTATATATTTGTTATATGTGTTATATATTAGTTATTAATGTGTTATATATTAGTTATATATTTGTTATATGTTTGTTATATATTTGTTATATGTTTGTTATATATTTGTTATATATAGTTATATATAGTTATATATTTGTTATATATTAGTTATACATGAGTTATATATTTGTTATATATTAGTATATATTTGTTATATATTAGTTATATACTAGTTATATACTAGTTATATATTTGTTATATATTAGTTATATATTTGTTATATATTAGTTATATATGGTTATATATTAGTTTATATATTAGTTATATATTAGTTATATATTGTTATATATTTGTTATATATTAGTTATATATGTGTTAATATTAGTTATATTAGTTATATATCAGTTATATTAGTTATATACTAGTTATATATTCGTTATATATTAGTTATATATTAGTTATATATGTGTTACATATTAGTTATATATTGTATATATTTGTTATATACTAGTATATACTAGTTATATACTAGTTATATACTAGTTATATACTAGTTGTATATTAGTTGTATATTAGTTGTATATTAGTTGTATATTAGTTATATATTAGTTATATATGTGTTACATATTAGTTATATATTTGTTATATATTTGTTATATACTAGTTATATACTAGTTATATACTAGTTATATACTAGTTATATACTAGTTGTATATTAGTTGTATATTAGTTGTATATTAGTTGTATATTAGTTGTATATTTAGTTATGTGTTATATATTTGTTATATATTTGTTATATATTGTTATATGTTTTGTTATATATTTGTTATATATTTGTTATATATTAGTTATATACTAGTTATATATTAGTTATATGTTTGTTATATATTAGTTATTATTAGTTATATATTAGTTATATATTTGTTTATATATTTGTTATATGTTTGTTATATATTTGTTATATATTTGTTATCTCTTAGTTATATTAGTTATATATTTTGTTATATATTAGTTATATATTAGTTATCTATTGTTATATATTAGTATATATTAGGTATATATTTGTTATATTGTATATTTGTTATATAGTATATATTAGTTATATATTAGTTATATATTAGTTATATATTAGTTATATATTAGTTATATATTAGTTATATATTAGTTATATATTAGTTATATATTAGTTATATATTAGTTATATATTAGTTATATATTAGTTATATATTTGTTATATATTTGTTATATATTTGTTATATATTTGTTATATATTAGTTATATATTAGTTATATATTAGTTATATGTTTGTTATATATTAGTTATATATTAGTTATATATTAGTTATAATATTTGTTATATATTTGTTATATGTTTGTTATATATTTGTTTATATATTTGTTATATATTAGTTATATATTAGTTATATATTTGTTATATATTAGTTATATATTAGTTATATATTTGTTATATATTAGTTATATATTAGTTATATATTTGTTATATATTTGTTATATATTTGTTATATATTAGTTATATATTTGTTATATATTAGTTATATATTAGTTATATATTTGTTATATATTAGTTATATATTAGTTATATATTTGTTATATATTAGTTATTAATGTGTTATATATTAGTTATATATTTGTTATATGTTTGTTATATATTTGTTATATGTTTGTTATATATTTGTTATATATTAGTTATATATTAGTTATATATTTGTTATATATTAGTTATACATGAGTTATATATTTGTTATATATTAGTTATATATTTGTTATATATTAGTTATATACTAGTTATATACTAGTTATATATTTGTTATATATTAGTTATATATTTGTTATATATTAGTTATATATGTGTTATATATTAGTTATATATTAGTTATATATTAGTTATATATTAGTTATATATTTGTTATATATTTGTTATATATTTGTTATATATTTGTTATATATTAGTTATATATTAGTTATATATTAGTTATATATTTGTTATATATTTGTTATATATTAGTTATACATGAGTTATATATTTGTTATATATTAGTTATATATTTGTTATATATTAGTTATACTAGTATATACTAGTTATCTATTTGTTATATATTAGTTATATATTTGTTATATATGGTTATATAGTATATATTAGTTCTATATTAGTTATATATTTGTTATATATTTGTTATATATTTGTTATATATTTGTTATATATTAGTTATATATTAGTTATATATGTGTATATATTAGTTATATATTTGTTATATGTGTTATATATTGGTTATATATGTGTTATATATTAGTTATATATTTGTTATATATGTGTTATATATGTGTTATATATTAGTTATATATTAGTTATATATTAGTTATATATTTGTTATATATTAGTTATATATTTGTTATATATTAGTTATATATTAGTTATATATTAGTTATATATGTGTTATATATTAGTTATATATTTGTTATATGTGTTATATATTGGTTATATATGTGTTATATATTAGTTATATATTAGTTAAATCGAGCAGGCAGTGATCCAGGAGTTCACTTGTATGAAGCTGTGTAAACGTGTAATAACACATTTATTTTCATGTTTATACAACGCGACATGTTCCCAGCTATTCTCCTTAAAACTGATATTGTGCTCTGGACTAACTGGGAGTTGATTGACCCCAGGGGGTCCCCTCCACCCCCCCCCCCCCCCTCATGATGTCAGTATTTGGGGTCTGTCTGCTCTCATTGATCCATGAGGAGCGACGTGGGAGCAGGATTCAATGGAGCAGGAAATTAGCCCTTAATTAATAAATATTTGCATTCAGCTCACGAAGGAGGAGACACCTGTGTGCATACTAAACACACACACACACACACACACACACACACACACACACACACACACACACACACACACACACTTATATTGAACTATTATTTTACCGGGTGGAAGAACACAAGCAGCTGCTCCCTGAATGCTTCGTACACTTTGCTAATAAGAGAGTAGAGATGATGAAGAGATGATGAAGAGATGATGAAGAGATCGATGACGCCCGATCGTCCCACATCTGGTGATGATGTCGCTGCTGCTGGATCTGAAGGTTTGACGTCCACACGGATCTGTATGGAGCAAAAACCTTCAGATCGTGGATTTTGTTCCTGATGCAACATTTGCGTTCGTCCTTCTGCTCACACACTCCAGCTGTTAGCAGGTCTTTGTTTTCCTGTTTATAAATGTGAACTTCAGGCCTTGTTTGGTTTCAAAGTCCTTTTCTGAACGAAGGATCAGAAGTCTTATGGGTCAGACCTCAGGCGGTGGAGGATCTAAACACGGAGCAAACAGTAACGAGTGACGTGGAGCAGAACTCGTCTCCAGGGAGTACATCCTCTGCATTCTGTGTGTTCTTCATGTTCCCATGTTCACCTCATGTTCCCCTCCTTTACCTGCGTTCCAACAGACGTCCACGCAGGCAGCTCATAATCCACAAGACGGTTTGGAGACGTCCATAATTTCATCCTCAGACACAGCTGCTGGTTGTTTCCTCTTCGTATAATCTGATCGTAAGAAGAGTTGAAAACTAGTTTACCAACTGATATTTTAGCTGATATAGTCTGAAAACACGTCGACCAGTCGGCCTTCTTTACGCTCTGACTTTTATATGAAATCATGAAAAGTTCATTTGCTTTACTTTAAAGACATTGATTCGCTCAGAACCTGATGTTTGTTTTGTTCCCTCTAATTCTTATATGTTGGCGTTCAGAGCCGGGACACCAATCAGGAAGTTGCACGGAGGCAAAGATGTCGTTTGGATCGTCATCTGCAGCTTCTCTGGAACAGCTTCAGAGACGTGAAGGATGGAGAACGGCTTCAGATGAAGATGGAAAGATTCGGGGAGTCTGAAACAGAAAAGGAAAACACTCTCCGCTAACAAACAAAAAAAGTAACAAGGCTGAGAAGAAGCGTGTGTGTCGCCGCAGGAGAGGTGAAGAAAACACGGCAGCGACCAGGGGAAGCTGGGAAACAGGGAGAGACGGAAGGAGCGGGGGGTGCAGGGGATGGGAGGCGTGGATCCGTCCTGCTGCTCACGTGTGATTTAGAAACATGCAGGAGGATGTCAGGCGAGGAGGCGAGTTATAGATAAAAGCTCAATCGCTCTGCTGCAGAGGGAAGACTTTCAGTGTGTGTGTGTGTGTGTGTGTGTGTGTGTGTGTGTGTGTGTTTAAGGGAGAAACTAAAAAAAGGAATAAATGTAACTCGCAGGGGAGATTTTGGAAAACAAACTTTTTCTAAACAATTATTTTGTTAGTGTTGCAAAGCAGCGCGGGGGGGGGGGGGGGGCTCAGTCACACGGGCGGGCGACACACTATGCACTGGGGAGGGGGGGTTCACTGACATAACATTCTGAAACATTACAGGCTACATGATGCAAAGATGCAAATTTGAATATTCATCTGTGTAAGTTGGGTATAATAAACAAATGTTTTAAGAGTATTTATTACATATTAATTACTCTAGCTTTTATTTTTCCTTTAAATTTTTATGTCATTTTTTGTATTTGTATCTTTACTTTTCTTTATTCTTTATTAATTACTTTTGCTTTTGCTGTCAATCAACTCTCAACCTGCTTCAGATGAAACCACGTCCGTATGATGGAAGTCTCGGCGGCTGTGTTCCCGCACTACACTCGTGATATGTGATGTAATATATACGAATGTAATGAATCTACTGTTCATGAGCCCACAAGTTAAAAAAGAAAAGAATGAGCTATTAAAGCCAGTTGATTGACAGCTTTTCCCTTCGAGGAACATCACAAGTAATAAATGAATGAAGGAGTGACGTGAGGCTCCACCTGCTCCACCTGACGTAGGGTGCAGCATTTCACCTCTACTACTGTTGCACACAATCTTCACTTACGTTCAGTTATTCAAAAAGAATCAAGTTACTAACAGCAGAGCAAGAATGTGCAGGGTTCAACCAAACTGCTGAAACTCTGGGAGCCGATCAAAACACTGCTGTCCAATAATCCTGTGTGGCGTCGGCCTGCAGTTAACTTCACCCGCCTGTGTGTTCACTGTGGCGCTAACGTTAACCGGGGGGGGGGGGGTCTAACCTGTGCTACTAGGTCTAGATGTGGAACATTCCTGTGACACATCGCAGGGATCTGTTCCTGTCGTCCAGGTACACGACTGCACTGAGAGGAAACTCATCCGTGTGACAAACATGTGCATTCCACTTCCTTCAAACTGAATCGCAGCTTGTTAGTCCGTTTACATCGATCAGTTTGTCCTGCGGATCCCTGACAGACTCCTGCTGCGTCTCTGGACTATGTGCACAGTTCTTGTTTTGTAAAAGCTTCACAGATGCACAGTGGGATTACATCTAAACTCTGCTTATTGGAGTGCATGGAAAGATAAAAGATGTCAACGACTCCTGTGAATTAAATGATGTCAGTCGTCAGCAGCGGCGTCTGAGGACACGAGTGAAACTAAGTGAAGAGTAGTGCGTGTCTTCATGTGAGAGGCGTGTCATTGGACAGACAGCAGGATGTGACTCTATCTGAGCGGCTGATGAAGTGATGAACCCCACGAGTGTGAGTGTGTGTGTGTGTGTGTGTGTGTGTGTGTGTGTGTGTGTGCGTGTGTGTGTGTGTGTGTGTGTGTGGTGGAGGCTGAGAGCTGCTAAATGTGATCCATCTGAGGGGAACAACAGCCGGAGGGGAGGGTCTCCTGCAGACGTCTGCTGCTTAATGCTGCAGGAAGAAAAGAGGTTCAGGAGACTCAGGTGCTGCAGCAGCTCTATATGGTGTGTCATAAAGAAGTCATAGTATAGTATGTCAACAAACTATACATAGTATATAGTGTGTAATCTACGTATAGTAGGTCATAAATATACAAAACATTCATAGTAGAGTATGTCAACAAAGTAATGAAAAAAAGTCATATTATATAGTATGTCATTAACAAGTATAGTAGGTCAAAACATTTACAAAAAAGTCATAGATAGTAAAGTAAGTCATTAAAAAGACATATAATAGGTCAAAAATTGATAAAAGTCATAATATAGTATGTTAAAGAATTAACAAAACTATCATAGCAAAGTATTCTTTTTTAAATATCAAGGAATTCTATATATATAATATTTTGGTATGTGAAAAAAGTAATAAAAGTCATCAAAGATTATGGAACAACAGTAATATTATAGTACACTATAAATAAGTCATAATATAGCATGTGAAAAAAACTAATAGTAAAGTATGTCATAACATGGTTAAAAAATATTAGTATAGTATGCAATAAAAAAGTAATACCATGGTATATAACAAGTCATAGTATATATTAAGTAATACCATGGTGTATAACAAGTCATAGTATATATTAAGTAATACCATGGTATATAACAAGTCATAGTATATATTAAGTAATACCATGGTATATAACAAGTCATAGTATATATTAAGTAATACCATGGTATATAACAAGTCATAGTATATATTGAGTAATACCATGGTATATAACAAGTCATAGTATATATTGAGTAATACTATGGTATATAACAAGTCATAGTATATATTAAGTAATACCATGGTATATAACAAGTCATAGTATATATTAAGTAATACCATGGTATATAACAAGTCATAGTATATATTAAGTAATACCATGGTATATAACAAGTCATAGTATATATTAAGTAATACCATGGTATATAACAAGTCATAGTATAGTATATATTAAGAAATACCATGGTATATAACAAATCATAGTATATATTAAGTAATACCATGGTATATAACAAGTCATAGTATATATTAAGTAATACCATGGTATATAACAAGTCATAGTATAGTATATATTAAGAAATACCATGGTATATAACAAATCATAGTATATATTAAGTAATACCATGGTATATAACAAGTCATAGTATATATTGAGTAATACTATGGTATATAACAAGTCATAGTATATATTAAGTAATACCATGGTATATAACAAGTCATAGTATATATTAAGTAATACCATGGTATATAACAAGTCATAGTATATATTAAGTAATACCATGGTATATAACAAGTCATAGTATATATTAAGTAATACCATGGTATATAACAAGTCATAGTATAGTATATATTAAGAAATACCATGGTATATAACAAATCATAGTATATATTAAGTAATACCATGGTATATAACAAGTCATAGTATATATTAAGTAATACCATGGTATATAACAAGTCATAGTATAGTATATATTAAGAAATACCATGGTATATAACAAATCATAGTATATATTAAGTAATACCATGGTATATAACAAGTCATAGTATATATTAAGTAATACCATGGTATATAACAAGTCATAGTATATATTAAGAAATACCATGGTATATAACAAGTCATAGTATATATTAAGTAATACCATGGTATATAACAAGTCATAGTATATATTAAGTAATACCATGGTATATAACAAGTCATAGTATATATTAAGAAATACCGTGGTATATAACAAGTCATAGTATATATTAAGTAATACTGTGGTATATAACAAGTCATAGTATATATTAAGTAATACCATGGTATATAACAAGTCATAGTATAGTATATATTAAGAAATACCATGGTATATAACAAATCATAGTCTATATTAAGAAATACTGTGGTATATAACAAGTCATAGTATAGTATATATTGAGTAATGCCAATATAGTATATAGTATATATAGTATAGTATAGTATATATTAAGTAATACCATGGTATATAACAAGTCATAGTCTATATTAAGTAATACCATGGTATATAACAAGTCATAGTACAGTATATATTGACTAATACCAATATAGTATATAGTATATATATAGTATAGTATAGTATATATTAAGTAATACCATGGTATATAACAAGTAATAGTATATATTAAGTAATACCATGGTATATAACAAGTCATAGTACAGTATATATTGAGTAATACCAATATAGTATATAGTATATATAGTATAGTATAGTATATATTAAGTAATACCATGGTATATAACAAGTCATAGTATATATTAAGAAATACCATGGTATATAACAAGTCATTAGGAATAGTATATTAAGTAATACTGGTAGCGGTATATAAACAAGTCATAGTCTATACATTAAGCTATATATTAAGTAATACCATGGTATATAAACAAGTCTAGTATATAAGTAATTACATGGTATATAACAAGTCTAGTATAGTAATATAAGGAATACCATGGTCTCTCCCCAACTCATAGTATATATTAAGAAATACCATGGTATATAACCAAGTCATAGTATATATTAAGTAAGTAATACTGTGGTATATAACAAGTCATAGTATATATATATGAGTAATGACTATAGGTATTAGTACATAGTCATAGTATATATTAAGTTATACCCATGGTATATAACAAGTCAAATAGTATATATAAGTAAATACCATGGTATATAAAACAAGTCATAGTTTCTAATATATAAGTAATACCTATGGTATATAACAAGTCAATAGTACAGTATATATGAGTACAATACTGTCCCCCACCGCTACATATATAGCTATAGTATATAGTATAGTATAGTATATATTAAGTAATACCATGGTATATAACAAGTAATAGTATATATTAAGTAATACCATGGTATATAACAAGTCATAGTACAGTATATATTGAGTAATACCAATATAGTATATAGTATATATAGTATAGTATAGTATATATTAAGTAATACCATGGTATATAACAAGTCATAGTATATATTAAGAAATACCATGGTATATAACAAGTCATAGTATATATTAAGTAATACTGTGGTATATAACAAGTCATAGTACAGTATATATGAGTAATACCATGGTAAATAACAAGTCATAGTATATATTAAGAAATACCGTGGTATATAACAAGTCATAGTATATATTAAGAAATACCATGGTATATAACAAGTCATAGTACAGTATATATTGAGTAATACCATGGTATATAACAAGTCATAGTATATATTAAGAAATACCATGGTATATAACAAGTCATAGTATATATTAAGAAATACCATGGTATATAACAAGTCATAGTACAGTATATATTGAGTAATACCGTGGTATATAACAAGTCATAGTACAGTATATATTGAGTAATACCATGGTATATAACAAGTCATAGTATATATTAAGTAATACCGTGGTATATAACAAGTCATAGTATAGTATATATTAAGTAATACTGTGGTATATAACAAGTCATAGTATATATTAAGTAATACTGTGGTATATAACAAGTCATAGTATATATTGAGTAATACCATGGTATATAACAAGTCACAGTATATATTAAGTAATACTGTGGTATATAACAAGTCATAGTATATATTAAGTAATACTGTGGTATATAACAAGTCATAGTATATATTAAGTAATACTGTGGTATATAACAAGTCATAGTACAGTAAATATTGAGTAATACCATGGTATATAACAAGTCATAGTATATATTAAGAAATACCATGGTATATAACAAGTCATAGTATATATTAAGTAATACTGTGGTATATAACAAGTCATAGTACAGTAAATATTGAGTAATACCATGGTATATAACAAGTCATAGTATATATTAAGTAATACCATGGTATATAACAAGTCATAGTATATATTAAGTAATACTGTGGTATATAACAAGTCATAGTATATATTAAGTAATACCATGGTATATAACAAGTCATAGTATATATTAAGAAATACCATGGTATATAACAAGTCATAGTATATATTAAGTAATACCATGGTATATAACAAGTCATAGTATAGTATATATTAAGTAATACCATGGTATATAACAAGTCATAGTATAGTATATATTAAGTAATACTGTGGTATATAACAAGTCATAGTATATATTAAGTAATACTGTGGTATATAACAAGTCATAGTATATATTGAGTAATACCATGGTATATAACAAGTCACAGTATATATTAAGTAATACTGTGGTATATAACAAGTCATAGTATATATTAAGTAATACTGTGGTATATAACAAGTCATAGTACAGTAAATATTGAGTAATATCATGGTATATAACAAGTCATAGTATATATTAAGAAATACCATGGTATATAACAAGTCATAGTATATATTAAGTAATACTGTGGTATATAACAAGTCATAGTATATATTAAGTAATACCATGGTATATAACAAGTCATAGTATATATTAAGTAATACCATGGTATATAACAAGTCATAGTATAGTATATATTAAGTAATACTGTGGTATATAACAAGTCATAGTATATATTAAGTAATACTGTGGTATATAAAAAGTCATAGTACAGTATATATTGAGTAATACCATGGTATATAACAAGTCATAGTATATATTAAGTAATACCATGGTATATAACAAGTTGTAGTATATATTAAGTAATACCATGGTATATAACAAGTTATAGTATATATTAAGTAATACCATGGTATATAACAAATTATAGTATATATTAAGTAATACCATGGTATATAACAAGTAATAGTATATATTAAGTAATACTGTGGTATATAACAAGTCATAGTACAGTATATATTGAGTAATACCAATATAGTATATAGTATATAGAGTATAGTATAGTATATATTAAGTAATACTGTGGTATATAACAAGTCATAGTATATATTGAGTAATACTGTGGTATATAACAAGTCATAGTATATATTAAGGAATACCATGGTATATAACAAGTCATAGTATATATTAAGAAATACCATGGTATATAACAAGTCACAGTATATATTAAGTAATACTGTGGTATATAACAAGTCATAGTATATATTAAGTAATACCATGGTATATAACAAGTCATAGTATATATTAAGAAATACCATGGTATATAACAAGTCATAGTATATATTAAGTAATACCATGGTATATAACAAGTCATAGTATATATTAAGTAATACCATGGTATATAACAAGTCATAGTATATATTAAGTAATACTGTGGTATATAACAAGTCATAGTATATATTAAGTAATACTGTGGTATATAACAAGTCATAGTATATATTAAGTAATACTCTGGTATATAACAAGTCATAGTACAGTATATATTGAGTAATACCATGGTATATAACAAGTCATAGTATATATTGAGTAATACTATGGTATATAACAAGTCATAGTATATATTAAGTAATACCATGGTATATAACAAGTCATAGTATATATTGAGTAATACCATGGTATATAACAAGTCATAGTATATATTAAGTAATACCATGGTATATAACAAGTCATAGTATATATTGAGTAATACCATGGTATATAACAAGTCATAGTATATATTGAGTAATACCATGGTATATAACAAGTTATAGTATATATTAAGAAATACCATGGTATATAACAAGTCATAGTATATATTAAGTAATCCTGTGTTATATAACAAGTCATAGTACAGTATATATTAAGTAATACCATGGTATATAACAAGTCATAGTATATATTAAGTAATACCATGGTATATAACAAGTCATAGTATATATTGAGTAATACCATGGTATATAACAAGTCATAGTATATATTAAGTAATACCATGGTATATAACAAGTCATAGTATATATTGAGTAATACCATGGTATATAACAAGTCATAGTATATATTGAGTAATACCATGGTATATAACAAGTTATAGTATATATTAAGAAATACCATGGTATATAACAAGTCATAGTATATATTAAGTAATCCTGTGTTATATAACAAGTCATAGTACAGTATATATTAAGTAATACCATGGTATATAACAAGTCATAGTATATATTAAGTAATCCTGTGGTATATAACAAGTCATAGTACAGTATATATTAAGTAATACCATGGTATATAACAAGTCATAGTATATATTAAGTAATCCTGTGTTATATAACAAGTCATAGTACAGTATATATTAAGTAATACCGTGGTATATAACAAGTCATAGTACAGTATATATTAAGTAATACCATGGTATATAACAAGTCATAGTATATATTAAGTAATATAATCAATAAATTATTTAGTGATTTTCAATTTTGATGGGGCGCTTCTATTTTAACCGGCGCAGCTTTTCTCATTTTTACGGCACTTGTTTAGCGGTTCAGGAAACTCACAGACCAATTACATGCGAGTTAAGCCATCCCCTTCATAAGGCACCATGTGTACGCTGTAGATGAGTCCACTGATGTTTCTGACAATGCTCAGCTGTTAGTTTATTTAAGGTTCTTCAACAAAGACAAGAAAGTGTTCTGTGAAGACCTGTTAGGTGTTACTCCCCTTCAGACCAGTACAAGAGGAGAGGACATCTACCTGGCCATTAAGGAGATGTTGACAAAGCGAGGAATAGAACCAAAACAAGTGGTTTCAATAACCACAGATGGAGCTCCTGCCATGATAGGGAGAGAGAAAGGAGCTGTGGCAAGAATGAAACAGGACAATCCTGAGCTCATCTCTTACCATTGTATAATTCATCAATCTGTGCTGTGCTCCACCCTGTCAGATGAGCATGCTGATGTGATGAACACAATGATGAAAATGATCAATTTTCTCAGGGCATCCTCTTCCTATCAGCATCGAATGCTCAGGGAATTCCTCAGAGAAGTTGATGCAAACGCTGATGATCTTTTGCTGCACAACAATGTGAGATGGCTCAGCAAAGGCACGGTGTTGGAGCGCTTTTGGTCCATCAGAAGAGAAGTAGCAGCGTTCTTGGCAGAGCTGAAAAGTCAGAAGGCAACACAGTTTTCTCTCTTTTTAAAAGATGAGAAAAATATGGATAATGTGGCCTTTTTGGTTGCTATCACTTCACAGCTGAATGAACTGAATTTGAAGCTACAGGGGAAGGACAATTCAATTTGTGAACTGATGACAGCTGTCCGCTCCTTCCAGAGGAAACTTGAGGTGTTCAAGGAAGATCTGCAGGGAGACTATGAACACTTCCCAGCAGTGAGGGAACAGGTTCAGGGACAGAGAGATGCGTCTTCTTTTGTTGACTTTGTTGATAAACTGATTGTAAACTTCAGCAAACGTTTTGACAGCTTCAGTTTTGGACGGCAGTTCACCATGTTCATTCAGAACCCATTTCTCATCACAGAGTTCTCAAAGGAAGTCACACAGCACTTCAAGTGGCCAAATGCTGGGCCTGTCAAGATGCAACTGGTTGATCTCCAAGCAGATGTGAGCCTGAAAGAGCTATTTGGAAGAACTGACCATGCCACTTTCTGGCTCCAAATGGTCTCTGAGCTTTTCCAGGTCTGAGGAAAGTAGCCCTGTACATCTTCACCATGTTTGGCTCCACATACAGCTGCGAGGCAGCATTCTCCACAATGAACATAATTAAAACTAAATATCGTTCCAGGCTAACCAATGAGCACCTGAACATGTGTATGAGAATGGACCTGACACCTTTCCAGCCCAGATTTTAAATCCTGGCAGGACAAGCTAGAGATCAATTCTCTCACTGAACAAAAGAAGGTGGGGGAGTGGGATATAAGAGGGAAATAAAGAGAAACTGTAAAACTGTTCAATTGTTCAATTAGTTGAGACAAGTCAAGATGTGAAATAGTTAAGAAAGAAAAAGGGAAACTCAAGCTGCTGCTACACTTTATTTTATTTTTCTAAAATTAAGCACTTTATTTTAAGATGCACAATTATTCAAAAACTATTTTTTATTTTTATAAACTATTTTATTACTTATTACTCTATTACTTATTTATTTTCACTATTTTATTTTCAAATGCAGCCCGAGAAGATCATTATACAGATCTACAGTATTATATATATCTGTATAGTTCAATGTTAAGTGATAATACATATTGTCTAAATGTTTTTGAATTGTACTTTCTTCATTCTTCTGCTTCATAATTTTTACAATTTGAGTTTTGTTTACTCAAATGAAAAGTGCGCCTATAAATACAATTTATTATTATTATTATTATTTGATTTGACAGTCAGTTATAAAGACGTTGATGCAGCTACTAGGCTACTTCACTATATATCACATCAATTCCTAATGCAAGTTAGACATTATGATGTTCTGGACCTTTGCTTGAGGAAGTTTTCTCTAACTGGACCTCTTCGAATTTTAGTTGAATACCCCTGTTATATAGAAAGAACGAGATCACGGATACAAGCGGCCGAAATGTGTTTTCTTAGACGGGTGGCGTCTCCCTTAGAGATAGGGTGAGAAGCTCAGCCATCAGGAGAGACTCGGAGTAGAGCCGCTGCTGCTTTACGTTGAAAGGAGCCAGTTGAGGTGGTTCATCTAGTGAGGAGCCACCTGGCCGCCTCCCTAGGGAGGTGTTCCAGGCACGTCCAGCTGGGAGGAGACCCCGGGGAAGACCCAGGACTCGGTGGAGAGATTATATCTCCTCACTGGGAACGCCTCGGGATCCCCCAGTCGGAGCTGGAGGATGTGGCCCGGAGAAGGGAAAATTGGGGTTCCTTACTGGAGCTGCTGCCCTCGCGACCCGACGATGGATAAGCGGTAGAACGATGGATGGATGGTACATATAAAAAGTCATAGTATAGTATATATTAAGTAATACCGTGGTATATAACAAGTCTAGTTTGCCGTGTGGACTGCAGAGCCTCTGAGGCCTCTCTCTATAACTAAAGCTACAGTCTGTCTCTCTGCTCCTCTGTGAGATCCGTCCTACTTCACATATGCTTCTGAGGTTTTTATCAGACCAACGGTATGAAGACGCAGAAAATCCAAAACAGAATCTGAGGCTATTTACAGTCCAGGTCTTTGCTGCTGCTCCACATTTGTTTGGGTAAGTGCGAGTGGAGCTCACACACACTTTGTGCGTCTCTCTGTCCACAGTTTGCTGCCAGGCTCTGCTGCCTGCCAAGTCTGATTACCAAACACACGTCCCCAGCGACTTCCCTCCTCTCCCTCAGTCGTGAGGGATGTCCTCCCGCGTGTCCCCGTAATTAGAGCCGCAGGCCGGATGAAGGGGTGGAGAGGTGGAGGCTCATGTAAACTGTTTGTGTAAATCAAAGTCTCATTGAGGAGACAGAGGAAGTGTTTTGTCACTACAGCCTGGCGCTGAGCAGAGCTTTGGTTTGGCTGCAGTTGTTATCCTGATTGTGCTTCTACGGGTCTCTCAGGGTTTACTGGAGTTTTGTCTTCAGCCAGGACGGAAAAACAACAGACAGCTGCTCAATATAAACTGTTTTGTGTGACAGTGCTTCAAAAACAAAGGGAATCCAAGTGCTTTTGGGGACGGCTGGCTCACAGAACAATTTCACATCTATGGCAAATATTTGTATATCTTTCAGCAAATGGAGCGGGAAGCTTAACTTTCCCAAAGTTGTGTTTAAAGACGGAGAGAAAGTGTTGTGATGTCTGCCCCGTCATCCGGGTATCAACACGGGGCATTTTTCTTTTGCGAAACTTCACGACAAAATCAATTTCCTAATGGAAGTAAAACAATAACACACCAACTGTTTTTAACTTCAAGCCCCGGTCTGACTTTGGTGTTTACTAAGTGGAGTTTTATCAGTAAATTAAAACAGGTTTCATCTCACAAAGAGATTAGTTATTACTAAATATTAACGGCTACTAACTGCAGGTGACGCTGTTGGAACCAATTGACAAAGCTAAGGCTAGCAAGCTAACATCTGAGCTGTTTAAAAAGAGGTAAAACCTGACATTTCACAAAAATAACCCTCAAAAACTGTTGTTAGCTTGTGATGCTACAGAGACTTCCTGTTTACATCATAGCTGGCTCCTGATTGGACAGTGTTACAGGGGTTTCCTTGCAACATATTTACACATTATTTAAGTTTAAGGGTGCGTTCGTGCGTTCGTTCGAGTTTATGTGTCTCTCATCTGTCATGTTGTCTTTGTTAAACGTCTGGATCATGAATCAGCTGCGCCCATTTATATTTATTTTTTGGAGCACTGGATGTCACGACCTCGTACACAGGGAAGGAAGACTCAAACGCACAACGCCAGAAACAAATGTAAAGTTTAAATAAACAATAATTTACTTCAAAATATAATATAATCACACTCGAAGCTCTCACAAGGAGGATATACAAAGTTTTCAGAATAATTACTCTTCTTGACACAGCGGGTCATTTCACATGATATAACAAGACATACTGGCACAAGACAAGGGGGAGACAGGACTATTTATACAAGAGGTGAGGGGGAACAGGTGGAAACAATCCGGGGCGGGGCAGACGCTGACGATGGCAGGGAAACCACACAAAGACAGGAAGTAAGGTAGGTACAAAATAAAACAGGAAGTGATAAGACAGACGGTGACTGACAAGACTGGACAACAATAAAACTTCAACAAACTCGACGAGACATGACACTGGGAAGCTTTTTTGACATCATCCTGGATTCATCCTTTTTCTTTTTATACAAACACATCATCAGTTCTGTCGCATCAAAATGTATTTTTACTATGTTGTTTATTCTGTACACACGACATCTACACACATCTGTACACAGTCTGTGTGTCCTGACGGAGGATCCTCCTCAGGTTCATTGTGTTGTTTCTTTTAGGGAGTTTCTCCTTGTGTGGTGCGAGGGTCTGAGGACACAGGGGGTCGTATGTACAGACTGTAAACACTGAGACTAATGTGTCATTTGTAATATTTGGCTATATAAATAAATTAGTTTTGATTTGATTTAATATTGCTGAAAGAAAAACGTTCCAGTCGATACGTATAATACAAAGTGTTACAAAGAGCATGTGGACAGTGAGGTAATGATTAATACGAGATGTGATAAACTTTTAAATTATTTAATTTAATTCGCATTCCAGTCACTGTGGTGCTCTGAACATCTAAAATCCAAGATTACTCTGAATTTATAAACAGAGTGTTTCTGAACGCACCCTAAGATATGTTAAAGGTGAAATGTATCCATGGTTAGCCGTGCAACACAATCCATAATACATGTTTACATTTCTGTCTGTACGAGTTTAACAAACCAGCTTCTTAAAGACTTTTACAGGAACTGGTCGCTGTGTTTTTAACCTTTGGACTGAGCTGTTTGTCCCTGACACTGAAACTTAAATGTGTTGTTAGCTCGCTAACAGTTGCTCGATGACTCTTTTCCACCGAGTTTGCTCATAACATCTGTGAACTGTTCAATTTTGTCGATATAAAAGCAACACACGACATTAGAGAACTCCTTAGTGCAACATAAACTGAAAATAAACAAGTTAACGACAGTCTGCGTTATACATGAACATTCCGGGTGGTAAAAGAAAAGAACAGTGTGAGCTGGTGTGTAAAACGTCTTATCTTGTAGTATTCCCTGATCTCTTTAAGTCGCTCCTGGACGTGTGTGTGAGGCTACAGGATGTAATGAGGACAAAATGAGCAGTGCATTAAACGTGTGAGCTGGTGTTGCAATAACCTGTTTAACACTTCCTGTTTCATCAAAGCCCCTTTACAGCTTCTGACGCTCGTTCATTAGCGAGGTGTTCATCTACCGGAGGAATTCTCATTACAGATGGATAACTTAATAAGACCGCCGGCAACACTTTACCTCTGTGCGCACACAAGCTCACCTTCCTCGTCTTTGTCCCAGTTTGTAGGATTCATATAGATTAGTTTGCATCCACAACACTCTGTGAAATTCAAGTGTCGAGTCCTTTAGTTTCGGTGCCAAATCATCTCTGTGAGCGAACAAACAATCAACACCAGTCAGATCCGAATAATCAGAAACTCACACAGACGGGAACATTTCTGAGCAGCGAGGATTCAATGCAGTCTTAAAAAATCTAAAGTTATGTTACCACCACCGTGTAAAACTCCATCGCTCATCATTTGGTTTGCATAGCTCTAATGTTAGGTTGGAAATTTATGAGTTCTTTCTACTTACAGGTACAGAAACAAGAAGCAGACGAACGAGAAGAAATGATAAAAAGAGACAAAGATCCTGGTGAGTCTGAGCGTCACACAAACACAGGCACAGTCGATGTGTAGCATGCTAGCTAGCTAAAGCTACAATACTCTTTACAGTTGGTACACTGGGTTGTATGGACTGAAAAAACACTCAACCACATAACAATAAGACAGACAAAGGAGTTGTTAGTTCATTTTGTTAGATTTTTACTTTTGTTTTAGGTTTCATTTAAAGGAAAGGTTCCACATTTTGGGAAATACTTATTTGCTTTCTTGCTAAGAGAGTTATATGAGGCGATTAATATCAATATCATGTCTGTACAAAGTTAAAAACTTCTACAACTGGAGCATTTCTGTGTGTGTGCAGTATAAAGAAACAACATACAAGAGGTGTTGGTTGGTGATTTCTTTAATAGCCTGGCTAGAAGTTTCCTCTGCTCCCAGTCTTTATGCTAAGCTAAGATAATCACTTTGTGGCTCCATGATTAAAATGCAGTTGAATCTTCTCATTTATCTCACAGTAAGAAAGTGAATAAGTATTTTTTATTCCAAAAATGTCAAACAATTACTTAAAATGATGCATTTACGAGTCAATATTAAATAACAATAAACCCAGAACTTGATCTCTAACTTACAGGAACCCTCCGAGGTGTCCTGTAGAACAAAGCGTTTTATTTCCCCAACAAAACTCCAGAGAATTATTCAATTATTTACTGATTTTTGTTGTTTTTTTGGCCTAAAACTTGGGAAATCTAAATAGACAAAGAAATATCAGAATAAGTCTGGAAAACATGTCAGTCTTTACCTGTAGGATCCACAGCAATGCAGAGGAAACAGCGTCCCTCTATGGCCCAGAGAATAGCACCAAACTACAACCAATAAAACTTCCAGGAATATGTTGGACATCACACCTGAAGACTCATCCAGACATTTAGGACGATGCAAAGTGGACAGAGGAGAAGTTGGAAAGTGAGATGAATAAACATTTCGAGGTGATATGTTTATATGTTGAGTCAGGAATGAGGATCTCAGAGAGCAGAAGGTCTGACAGAGAAAGTGAAGGCTGACAAGAAGGCACTTGAGTATAAAAATTAAGCGTTAAAACACGACGAGTCCATCGGCTGTCAGGGAAACTGTCGGTCAAATGTACAACTTGATATTGAGCTTAAACAGAGATAGGGGGGGGCAGTCTGCCTGTTTTCTGCTGAGTAACAGTTTCCTCTTCTGCTGCCGGTTATAACAGATACACCTGTATTCTACTGCCATCTACTGGAGAGAAAACTACAGGACATTTATATCAAAACTCCTTTAATTCATTTCCTTTCTCGTCTCCCTTCTTCCTCTCTCTGCTCCTCTTCTTCATATGTTTTGCTTTTCTTTTTTTAAATTACATTTCTAGATTTAGAAATTGATCTGTTCAAATTTGATCTGACAGATTTGGAAGTTTAACCAAATAGCACGCACAAATAAAACATTATTTCTCCATGCAGCTGGTTTGTCTGCCTCCAAATATCACAAATTACAAACTTGCCTCAGATCCCGTCTTTAGAAAAACTCCCCAAAACAAATCAACTAATGCAGAAAAGTGTAAGAAATGTCAGACAGTGTACAGAATGAACAACATACCTGTAATTACACTAAAGACAATCCATATGACAAAAACGATGAGAGCATGCACTATATGGACAAAAGTATTGGGCCACTCGTCTTAATCATTGAGTGTTTGATTCAGTCCCATTGCTTCAGGTGTAACATCAAGCACCGAGCCATGCAGTCCGCCTTCACAAACATGTGAAGGAATGGCTCGTTCTAAACAGCTCAATGAAAGTGGTTCTGTAATAGGAAGCCAGTTGATGAAAGTTCTTCTCTCCTAGATATTCCCACGATCAAATGTAAGTGGTATTATTGCAAAGTGGAACCTCAGCATGAAGTAGCAGACCACGTAAAGTTACAGAGCAGGTCGCCGAGTGGTGAGGCGCACAGTGCATAAAAGTCGCCAAATCTCTGCTGACTCGATAACGCTATGGGCTTGTTTCTCTGGGGTCGGCCGAGGCCCCTTAGTTCCAGTGAAGGGAAATCTTAATGCTTCATCTTAAGTCATTTAGGACAATTCTATGTTTCTAACTATGTGGAAAGAGTTTGGGGAAGAACCTTCTCTGCTCCAGCATGACTGTGCACAAAGGTCCATAAAGACACTGGTGTGATGAGTTTGGTGTGGACGAACTTGACTGGCCTGCACAGAGCTCTGACCTCAACCCCAGTGAACACCTTTGGGATAAACTAGAACAGAGATTGCGAGCCGGGCCTCCCGTCCAACATCAGTGTCTGACCTCACTGACGCTCTTCTGGATGAATGGGCAAGCATTCCCACAGACTCGCTCCAACATGTTGTAGAAAGAAGAGTGGAAGCTGCTATAGATGCAAACGGGAACAACTTCATATTAATGCTATGAGTTTGGAACAGGGTGTTATGAAAGCTCCTGTAGGTGTAATGTGGAGGTGACCCAATACTTCTGTCCATATAGTTTACATGAATGGATCCTTAAGGAAGTGGAGCATCTTCCAGGTGTCGCTAACAATAACAGTGATTGTAATAACAACTGTACACATATGACACAATAATAATAACTGTAAGAATACAGCAGGACCACAGGATCATGCAGCTGAAATGGTTTATTGGACCTGGCTTCATCTTTGTAAACTGAAGTTATTCAAACAAAGATAACTTTATTTTATTTTGAATGTTTTACTTAAAGAAGCAGTAGATGCAAAAAAAAAAGCTCAAACAAACAAATGCATTTCTCTGTTTTATTGTTATTACATTTCAGATACAGCTCTGCTTTGTATCAAAACAAAAGAAGTCAGTTTAAACAAAGACATCGACACGCCGAGCGCGACACACTGATACAGGTGCAGGCTGGGAAATAACATTTTCGTACCATGATATTTCATTATCATAATAACATTTGACAATTTAAAGGAAAATTCAGTTTTTATACAACTTGGACAGGAGGCAGGTCGACACTTTCCTGGTTTGGAAAACAAGTTTGCAATCGTTAGCTTAGTTTAGTTAGATTTGTCCCATTTTAATAAGAGCATATAGTAAGGAAGGAACAACACTTCAAAAAACATCCAATAAATAACTTTTGCCGATGTCTAACCTCCCCCACAATAAGTCTCTGGCTCCAGGGCTTCCACAACATGTTTCCGTTTCCGTCTGTAGTCTCTCATTTTATTTATTTAGACATGTTGGTCACCAGAATCACAGAAACATGGTTTTAATTGTAGTCACCGTGCATAGCAATACAAGCAGATAAATTTGATCCATGACAAATAAAAGTTGTTATCGTACGACACAATTCGGACAATGTTGCTGTCAGGTTGGTAATAAAAACAGAATTTTCCTTTTATTAAAGTATTAGCCTGTGAGGAAACCTACAATGTGGCATAGCTGGTAAAATGTTCACTCTGCTAACGAAAGGTAACCTAGCATCAAACACTTCTTAAAAACACAAAGGTGCTCTCTCTGTAACTAAACTAAACCTAAAGGAGAGCAGTGCCTATCAAACCAGAAACATTAAGATGCATATCAATCTACAGATACAAGGTGTGATGCTCATCTATAGCAGTATTTTCCTGTGGCCTGTACAGACTTATTAATATTAATACTTACAGAACGAGGGCCAAACCAATAAGGTGGCAGAGAGGGAGAGAAGTGTGTCATCAGCTTACGTAATCACGGGACAAAATATTAAGCCAATAACACACAAGATTCAGAAGTAACCCTAACCCAAATCAAATCTTAAAAATCTGCATTGACATGCCATACTTTCAAACTATACACAATGAACAAAGATAGAAATACATTTACATTATTGCTCGACATTCAGTTATGGCTAAACTTCATTATTTGCCAGAAATACAGATTTTTAATGGGCCTTGGACCTGGAGATGTGAAGCGGAGCTGAAGGTAAAACATAAACGTAATGACGGAGGAAATGACACACACACACACACACAAACACACACACACTCACTGTAGTGCAACACGGTAATATCTTTTACCAATTCTCCGTACTTGACTCTGCATAGTTTATTGTTCTATGAAGCTGCGTCCATATTGCTCTCAATACTCAATATTGCTTTTTATTAAGCTGGTTAAATCCTAAATGAATCTTCTATCAGTAAAATCTAAACCAAAGATTTTCTTGGATTTTTCTAATTTGTAGGACGTTTAATCTGCCACAGAAAATAGTTAGAAAGTTGAGTTTATAAATTACAGTATCCAGCTGTCATTTTCCAGGAAATTATTGAGATAAAAAAAGAAAGAAAGGACATATTTGCGAGGTGTCTATAAATATTTACATCTTCAGTAGGAACCAATGGGCTTGGAGCCACAGACAGGAAGTCAGACAGTTTTGAGAGACTTGTTGGTTAGGGTTCTGGTGCCACGTGGTCCGAGCAGCAAGACCCTGCTTTGATTTCCCGCCAAGCTGGAGCCTTTGCTGCACGTCTCCCCCGACTCTCTTTCCCGTCTCTTCACTATCGAATTAAAGCATTAAAGCCACAAAATACTGACTAAAACTTAATGTTTCATATCTTTTGCTTCTCGTTACATGTTCAAGTCGTAGCTGCAGGTTCGTCATTAATTACACTCAAAACTGGTTCTTCCTTCTCAACACGTCTCAACTTTATGTCTGAGTTTTGTTTTTTCTTGACTTTGTTTACTTCCTCATGTTGACAGATGAATCTAATTCAATGGGAATAATAACTGGATTCAGATTTGCTTAAATGTCTTCAAACCCAAACTGTAACTGTTGCAGACAAACTGACAGGAGAATATATATATAATATAAAATAATATATATTTTAAACCTGCAGTTCCCTGTCAGTCCAGCAGGTGGTGCTACATGCTAACTGCTACATTGTGTCTAAAGCTGCTGTCTGCAGGTTCGATGTAGATGAAACTATTTCTGTTTAACACAATAAAAACTAGAACTCATGAATTTCTGCTGCCCAGTTCAAGTTAAACCTGTGGATTCTGAAGAAGTCTGATCCTAAATGTATTATATCTGTAGTATCATCAGTACAGCTCTAAGTACTACAATACCCATGAGCCTCAGCGGTCTGTGCTGTGGAGAAGACTCCACCCTGGGACTTTAAATCAATATTTAATCGTTTTCGGATGAGTGTTTTTTTGCACTTTTAGGTTCAAACTCCTGCAGGTGTTTCTGTCTGTTTTGGGTCAGTCAGCTGTGTTTTGAGTTGGTATTTGCTCCACATGTGCATATTTACTTTACAAGTTTAAAAGTGTTTTAGGACTTTTAATCTGGTGACCTCTGAGAAAAAAGGCTTTTCCTTCATATTTCTTTTTCCTGAATAATCATCACAAAAACAAGCGAATATATTGAAAGAGATCAACAAATCATCAAATACACACAAACAGCAACAACTGCAGCGTCTACGTTTCTGCTAATTAATAATCCAGTAAAACTGCCTGAGAAGAGACGTGAACGTGACGTTTGGTGTCTCGTTGACTTTTTCACGATCTGCATTAACCTGAGTGATGCATTCAAAGACATCGGGAGAAGATGACAGACAACATGCAGCTGACCGTCACACAAACTGAATATAAAGTAGAAACATTACTGCTTGATTGCAGAAGTGGACAGAAACATGCTGGACAATGAAAGTTACCGTCCAGTCTTTGAGAAAAAGTTCTTATATTTAGGGAGAATATGATTAAGCCATATATATATATATATATATATATATATATATATATATATATATATATATATATATATATTAAAAGCCTTAAATCCATCAAAAAGCCAAACAGTTAAAGATACAAATGGCAGCAGAGCTAAACGCAGCACAGCGATGTGCGTCTTTTTGTTTCTGAATATTCTATCAGCTGCTGTAAACACACGTTTATTAACTTTTGTTCATGGCACCTTTTCAGAAATGTTATATGTAAGTGCTGAGTCTGTTTCTTCTCAACCTTTGATGCAGTGCATTTGCTCAAACATTATTAAAACCTATAAAAACTTAATTTTCAATTCTAGAAAAGAACTCAAGTTTCCAAAAACACCAAATCTGTCGGATTGAATTTGGAGAAATGTGTCTAAAGACGTGTGTGACAGGATTTAAAGACATGATTGAAATGAATAGTGCAGCCAGCTTCACATTAGCTTGTTGCACCGTCCAGTTTTATAAAACCCTGCTGAGCTCGGAGCACAAACTGCTCCTGGAGGATATAAATGTATTTTCTGTGCCGCTTTTATCTGCGGCTCAGACGTGAAGAAACGTTTAGAAGAAGAGGTGACGTGATGAAGGACAAACAGAAGCAGGTTTCAGTGAGAACACTGAAGGTGTCCGTCAATGTCAGAGGAATCCAGATCCAACACCCGGGACACAAGACGTGCAGGCAGAACCGCATCCAAACCCAGAACCACGAGAGGAGCAGGAGGAGGCGAAGACAGACCGAGGAGTCCAAAGGTCTCCGTTCTGATGGTCTCTGAGAAGTGCAGCGTCCTCCCCGGCCGCGGTCACCGGGCTCGGTGCGTCTGACCGCTCTGCTCCGTGGAGCCGCTCGGAGCTCCTTCCCGCTCAGCGTTTTAGTCGTCGCTCTGCAGATTGAGCTCCAGGTCGGCACCGAACAGCTCCTTGTAGAGCGGAGGGAAGTGTGTCCGCACGATGTCGGGGTACACGGCTCTGAACGCTGACAGATTCTCTGCATGACGACTGCACAGTGAACGCAACGCGGACACCTTACATCTGAGCTGAGGAGAGGAGGCAAGGGAGGAGGGGAGAGAAAAAAAGAGAGAGGGGGAAAGAGGACAAGGAGACAAAATAGGAGACAATTAAGGAAAGGAGAGGACAGGAGAGGACAGGAGACAAGGAGTGAGGAAACAAGAGGGAAGAGGAGACAAGGAAATGAGGTGACAAGAGATGAGACAAGAAAGGGGAGGAGACAAGTAAGGAAAGAGGAGAGGAGACAGAAGACAAAATATAAGCGTTAGAACATGTGGAGGAGGTGAAGAGTTATTTCTACTGTTGGGTGTTCAGCTGATCGTCTGATGTCTTCAGGTGCTCACATGTACAGGATGCAGTTAGTTATGTCTTCACAGTCTTCACACCTTCTGCAGACTGAACACTCACCTGTGTCGACTGCACCTCGGCGAATGGAGAAAACTAAATAACTGTTCTTTGTATGTTGCACTTGTGTTGGTTTGGCTTGTTTATAGTTGAATTTGTATTCTATTGTTTCTGTATGTTGCACTTCAAACTGGCTGTTTGAAGACCGTGTTCACTGATACGATTGTACCTCTTTGAAGCTATTGTACTTACAAGATTCTTGCTGTTTGGAGTTGTATCTCCAGGATTATTTGCACTTTATGAACGTCGCTTTGGACAAAAGCGTCAGATAAATGAACTGTAATGTAATGTAATGTAATGTTGTGTGAACAAAGCTTCACCTGCAGTTTGTTTATCGAGCTGCTTTAAATGTCTAACGTTGTAGTTCACTGTGTCGTCACACGGGGGCGGTGTGGCGCCATTTAAAGGTTTTATATTGAACAGACATGAAGCTGTGTTGATGTTTGTAACTTCATTCATGGTGTGAGTCATTCAGTACAGCCATTAAATTCACTTTACGAAGACGGTGTACCTGAACGCACCGCTTCCTGTAAAGTTTTACACTTCATGTTTGTTTATTCGGGTTTAATCAGAGTCTCATCTGCAATGCTGTTTATTCTGATCATCACTTCTTCAAACGTCCATCTGAGAGGCTGTGTGTGTGTGTGTGTGTGTGTGTGTGTGTGTGTGTGTGTGTGTGTGTGTGTGTGTGTGTGTACCTTGTTCAGCGCTCCGTCCTCTCTCTGGTTCTTCTGCAGGACGTGTTGCAGAGCCAGCTCTGTCTTCTGCTGCAGCTTCTCCACCTGCAGCTTCTCCTGCAGCCACGACCGGTCTGTGGCAACACACACACACACACACACACACACACACACACACACACACACACACACACACACACACTATTTCAGCTTGTGAACTCACAGTAAATCTGCAGACGTGTGGTGTGACACACCTGAGAGGAGACGTACCTGCAGACAGCAGAATGAACGCTGAGAACAGAGCGAGCTCGTCCTCCGACAGATGCAGGGAACACATGCTTTTAGCGAAGTCAAACACTGACGAGATCAAGTCATCACAACCTGAACACACACACACACACACACACACACACACACACACACACACACACACACACACAGAGGGAAATAACGATACTTCAGTGAACCAGTGACGTGAGTTCTGAATGTGACGTGTCATCAATTGTGACATTTTGTTTTATTAAACCAGAAAAGAGAAAAGAAGTCTCGTCTCACATGAAGGAAGTGAAACAGCTGCGGACCACAATGCAATCTGTTCTGAGGTAGTGCCGAGCTGATGTTTGACACGAGAAAACTATAATTGTGTTATGTATCTATGCGTGTGCATCGTGTGAGCAAACACGCATATTTAATTTGTTTGACAGCTTATAACAAATCATTAACTACTTTTATTTTATGAAAGTATTTATAGACATTAATATATCTTAGAAATACTTGTAGCTTTATGATGAGAGATAGAGTACAATTTCAGTTGACACAGTTTCTAGTGATGGAAGAATATGAATAGGACAAACCGTCCTGTGGAACGAGTGAGCTGCCGGCTTCACTGTGTTGACAGTCACGTTGTTTTATTGTATATTTAAAAAGAAACACGAGTTTAACACAGTGTCATTTTGAATAATGTTATTTTGCAAAAACATGTATTTAGTCTGCGCTCGACATAAATCTGAGTTAAATAAAAGAGAGTTCATTATTACATTAATTTATTTGCATATATTACATTATCGTCTCATTAATGCTCCACACATTGCCGAACATCGGACGGCGGAAAAACACACAAGAAAACTGTTTCTTTCATCTCAGCGGTGCCGTTTTTATTCATGCGTAATGAGATGCAGTTCCTTGTGTTGAACACTAGGGGGCGGACTCCATATACTATTACAGACACAATCATGTGATCAGTTCATCGATCTCTTCACTCAGCGCACATTTCAACGCCAAGACACAAGTATTACAATCTCCCACTAATGTTGAACTGTGTGTGTGAGTGTGTGTGGGTGTGTGTGTGTGTGGTGTGTGTGTGTAACTCACCTAAAGCTTTGAAGACGTCAGGACCCGCAAACTTCCCGTCAAAGTAAACGCTATTGTTCTGCGAGTCAAACAGGCGACACATTCGAACCAAGACGACCTCCAGTGAGCCTGCGGAGAAAACACGGAGATTAATGTGAAACACTTCACATATATAATAATAATATAAATATAATATATATTTATATTTATATAATAGTCTCAGTCATTTCCTAAAACAGCTGCTCACTGCAGTTTCACACAAACAGGAAATAGTGAATTTGTCGGGGACGGATGAATCCACATCTGGTGCTGTAGTGAGTGTGTGTGACAGCAGGACGGTGTGTGTGTGTGTGTGTGTGTGTGTGTGTGTGTGTTTGTCAGTGTGTGTGTGTGTGTGTGTGTGGATCATTGATGTGTTTTTAATAGTTTTTATGTTTGAGCATAAAGATTCATTGACAATAAGAACATTATTGAACAGCAGCCGACTCACCAGCCTTCAGCAGCACGATCTGGTCGTTTTGACAAAGATCCATGAAGCCGTCGATGCGTTTGGCGAACTCCACCACGTACTGTATGGCCTCTGTGATCTTTACGGCACAGAGCTGCCACATCACCTCGGGAGGCTGCACAGAGACAGAAGACGTTAGAAACAAACACACGGGAACTAAAGTCAATTATAACACAAGTGCTGTCGCGGTCCACACAAAGGCTGTAAACGCACCTTGCTCTGGTAGCTCTCCACCTCGTCCTGCAGGAACTTCTGCCAGCTCATCTGGTGCAGCTCCTCCCTCAGGTACTGACACGTCTCCAGGTGAGACTTTGAGGTGACCTGAACCAGATGATCTGCAACACAACACACGATAGTGAGAACATGGTCAGAGATGAAACTGAGTGTGTGTCAGTCCGGGGAGGATCCTGAAACGGCTCAAAGATGCTACGTCATCGACGGACTGTCCAGGATGCTTTGAGTTCTTCCTTTAAAGGGTTATCAACGGATGCATCCAGGTGTGTCCTCCACGCCAATAAAACACTCACAATCCTCTGCGCCCGGTGCATTTCCTGTCCCCCGATTTGGAAACAAGGGAAAGAGACTTCAGTTATCTGGCCTCCGCAGACCAACAACATCTGTTTCTGATTGTTGGAACAGTTCAAGAAAAACTTTACATTTTATGTGTTTTACGAAGTTCTTTGAGGTAAAATGACTTTTTCTGTCAATGGAGTGTGGTGGCCATGAGGAGGGTAAATTAAATGTACGTTTTGAACAAATAATAACTAATAATAATTGTCAGAATCCTTGTTGATCTGATTACTTTTTGTCAATATTTGATTTGATAAAAACATGTTGTGGGTTTTGTAAATCTATCTTTTTATAATATATTAATATTGTTGGACTGAGACAATTAGACGGTGGAAGAGAAGCGCTCGAACCCTGGTGTGTGTGTATGAAGCCACTTCCTGCTTTGTGTTTGTGATCTTTCATATTGTGGCACAGAAGACGAACGAGCGTCTGTGTCTCCTGTTCGTTCTGTTCGTTCCAGAACAAAAGTGAAATAACAGCAGAGATCAAAACAACGAGTGAATGCAGCTTCTGTGTGATAAATGCTTTTTGTGAAAGAAAAACGAATCTCCAGGGAGAACAAGGAGATGATTTCCCCCCCGAGTGCTCGGCCACGTCCCACACGGCCCTAATTACCAGACAGCTGATTACCACACAGAGGTTTTAATGAGCTCTGAAGATGAGGTTCAACCTCCTGCTATTTTAAACCACCTCTGCCTCAGTGTGCCCCACACATCCCTCTCCTCTTCTTCTGTGTCTCAAACTCTTCTTTGTTTCTGCTTCTCCTCTTCTTCTTCTTCTTCTTCTTCTTCTTCTTCTTCTTCTTCTTCTTCTTCTTCTTTCAACAGATTTCCTCATCTTCTCTGTTTGTTTTTTCCTCCAGCTCTCGACTACAATCTGCATTTCTTCGTGTTTGTGTCCATAATGTTCATAAGTTCATGATGGGAATCAGACCAGGACATGAAGTACGACGTCTTATTGTGTTTTTATGCTTTTATGAAATATTGCGTGTAATGCTTCTATTTTAGTGTTTATTTCAGTATTGTGTATTTGGGACACACACACACACACACACACACACACACACACACACACACACACACACACACACACACAGGGTTATCATGTTTCTGTGTTTTCTATATATAATCGTTATTGTACTGCACAATAGTGCTATACGAGCAGATGTTCTAGAAACATTACATAGCTTAAAGTGTAGTATATATAATAATATATATTATATATATAATAATATATATAATAATATATATAATATATATAATAATATATATTATATATATAATAATATATATAATAATATATATTATATATATAATTATATATTCTTATTATAAAGTCTACTCCAAGGTGCTGGAAAGGAGGGTTCAGCCGATAGTCGAACCTCTGATTGAAGAGGAACAATGCGGTCCCCCGGGTGATACTGTGGGAGGTGCTGCGGGAGTATGGGGTGAGGGGTCACTTCTGTGTCCGGATACTCGGCAGTAAGTCGGACTCAGTTTCCCGTGAATGTTGGCCTCCGCCAGGGCTGCGCTTTATCACCAATCCTGTTTGTGATTTTCATGGACAGGATATCGAGGCGTAGTCGTGGAGGAGAGGGGTTGCAGTTCGGTGACCTGAGGATCTCATCGCTGCTCTTTACAGATGATGTGGTCCTCATGGCCTCATCGGTCTATGACCTTCAACAGTCACTGGATCGGTTCGCAGCCGAGTGTGAAGCGATTGGGATGAGGATCAGCACCTCCAAATCTGAGGCCATGGCTCTCAGCAGGAAACCGGTGGATTGCCTGCTCCAGGTAGGGAATGAGCCATTACCCCAAGTCAAGGAGTTCAAGTACCTCGGGGTCTTGTTCGCGAGTGAGGGGACGATGGAGCGAGAGATTGGCCAGAGAATTGGAGCAGCGGGGGCGGTACTGCAGTCACTTTACCGCACCGTTGTGACGAAAAGAGAGCTGAGCCAGAAGGCAAAGCTCTCAATCTACTGGTTGATCTTCGTTCCTACCCTCACCTGTGGTCATGAAGGGTAATGACCGAAAGAACGAGATCACGGGTACAAGCGGCCGAAATGTGTTTTCTCAGACGGGTGGCTGGCGTCTCCCTTAGAGATAGGGTGAGAAGCTCAGCCATCTGTGAGAGACTCGGAGTAGAGCCGTTGCTCCTTTACGTTGAAAGGAGCCAGTTGAGGTGGTTCATCTAGTAAGGAGCCACCTGGGCGCCTCCCTAGGGAGGTGTTCTAGTCACGTCCAGCTGGGAGGAGACCCCGGGGAAGACCCAGGACTTGGTGGAGATTATATCTCCTCACTGGGAACGCCTCGGGATCCCCCAGTCAGAGCTGGTGGATGTGGCCCGGAGAAGGGAAGTCTGGGATTCGTTACTGGAGCTGCTGCCCCAGCGACCCGACCCCGGATAAGAGGTGGACGATGGATGTATAGATGGATGATGGATGGATGGGTTATATATATATAATAAAAGGATGGATGGAACTTGAAATATTGATATAAATGAAGTTTAACAAGATATTGTGAAAACAACACGTTTACACTAATCAGTGCCACCAGCGACATTTATTATTAATATTATTATAATTAATACTTCATCTCTATAATAGAATATCCAAAATAAATAATCCCAAACTTTTGAATCCTTTGAGCTCAGACGAGGTTGGCGTGCTCAGAGCCCAGTTATTGTTGGACCCTGCAGGTTAAATATGTAATTTATCTGGTCATTAGATTTAAAATGCATCTCACCCAGTTCAGCCATGGACACTGTGGGACATGTGTCTCCGTCGCTGAAGGAGCAGTACGGGAAGAAGCCTTTATTGGGCCCGTAGTCGCACCGCGGCTCCGGTTTGATGCCGTTTATGTCGAGTCCGGACTGATCCGGGGACGGCTGGATGTCTAGGTAGAACCCACGAGCTTCTCCTCTTTCTCCTCGTTCTCCTCCTCCAGAGTCTGCCTGTGTGTGGAGGAGAAGCTCTTATAGTAAAGGAAACTGTGGATATCTGTGTAAAGCAAACAGCCCACACACCTTGGACGACACCGATCCTCCTGCTGGGGAGTTCTGTTCCATGTAGCCTCCCACCTCATCGGGCAGCTCCGTGAGACCCGTGGAGCCCGGGCTCGGGCTGCCGAGGCCAGGGTGTGACAGGAGGGAGCCCTGCTGCTGCAGCAGCTGCTGCTGCTGCAGCAGGCGGTGTTTCTGCACCTCCGCGTACAAACTGTCCCGCTGCTTCTTCGACATGCGACCAAACTTTACAGCTGAGTTTGACAGAAAACAGCAAGGAGTGAAAACAAGACTCAGAGTCTGCAGGTGCTGAATTATATCATATTATATATATATCTACTCAACAAGCAGTTCAGATAACTGTCAACAGATAACAACATATTCTGATTCAAACACGTGCACCTGCAGCTTTTACAATTACAACAAACATTACTCAGAAAGTCAGAAAGAGACTTAATCAGGAAGTCAAGCTGTAGATGTTGTTTTATTTATTAAGTGGATCAGTAATTATTAATTACTTTGCACAAGAAGTCAGTTTTACACCAAAAGACATTTCAATTAAAGGAACTTTCCGTGCTGTTTTGCATCTTAACAAGACACTAAAATGTGGTGTTTTTTAGGGTAAAGTTTCGGGTCACGTGAAGAAATGAGCCATAAACTACTTTTACATTATTTCATTAAACAGAAACACATTTCTGCTCTGCTGGTTCGTCTGCAGGCGAATATCTTGCAAAATGCTGACCGCCAGATGTTTCTGCAGGTGTGTGTGTGTGTGTGTGTGTGTGTCTCACCGTCTCGGGACATGCCCACAGTCAGACACTTCTGCAGACGGCAGTGTTGGCAGCGGTTGCGGCTCGTTCGGTCGATCAGACAGTTCTTCTGGCGAGGACACGAGTAGGCGGCGTTGCTCTGCTGACTGCGCCTGAAGAAGCCCTGAGAGACGAGGAGATCTTAGATTACTTATCTTTAATGCACTTTTATTTTTAGCTACACGTTTCATTCAAACATGTTCTTTGGACGTATTTCTTCGTTTTCCGAGCTCTCTTGTCTTGTCTAGCCTCTCTGTCTCGTGTGCACGCGGAGAAATCAACATTCGCTGCTGGTTGGCTGAGAAACGAGCCTCCAGCTGCCAGCAGCAGCTGCACACACTTGCTTGTTTGGGGGGAAAGTTCTCTGTGCCAGACGCTTGTGAAGTGCAAAGCGAACGTCAAATGTTTCCTCTGATTCTGATAATGAGACTGGACCGACGCTCAGCATGCGGAGGATCAGCAGGAAGAAGCACAAGAAAACAGCTTCAATCAAGTCCATCAGACGGTGCATTTTGGGATCGGTGGAGGTCTCATTGGCGAGGCGATCCCAGGACAATGCAGGGAACTCTTAGGCCTCTTGACGGATGGCCGCCGCTATGGTACGCTCCTCATCCTCCATAGTCGAGTGTATGTTGGCGCAGGAAGTTGGGTGACGAGATGTTGCATCTGCTGCAAGGTTCGTCTTCCCGGGAATGTAGTTTATCTCGAAATGCCAGAGTCCGTTGCTTTAAGCGAAACAGGCGGGTGTTGGTGATTCCGTCAAGGTTTCGGTCACCCAGTATCTTGACTAATGGCTTATGATCAGTAACCAAGCAAGTCGTCGCACCCTTGGGTTAAGTACTTGGTTTGCTCCAAGCCCCACACTACGGCCAAGGCTTCGCCTTCAACTGGGGTATACCGTCGCTCAGCGGAGGGGAGGAATCTTGAGCCGGCCAAGGTGATTCGCCACCCATCGGTTCAGCAGTCGGGTAGTTTAGAGTTACAAGAGCAGTGCTTTTGGGACAGGAAGTAGCCGATGCCTTGTTGGGACCAATCTGGGCGAAGACAGGTCCGCTTGGAGACGTCAAAGATTTCCACACCCAGACAGATAGCCTCTATAATCAAGACTTTGGATGAGAGAAAGGCCTCATCTAGATCAGGCGTCCATTGGAATTTTTGCCTTGGGCTCAAAAAGGGCTTAAAGGGAGCCATGGTGTCGCGTAGCTGGGCATAGTTGGAGACCTGATTGACCTGCCCGAACTAGCTGCGTATGTCAATGGTAGAAGTTGGGGTGGGAAAGTCGCGGATGGCGTCCAGATACTTGGGAAGCGGTTCGATTGACGACTCAAAGATCCGGAAGCCAGCGAAGTCCACGGTTCTTTGTCCGAATTTGAACTTGTCGGGATTCAGCACGATGCCTTGTCATAGTGAATAGTGTCGTCCACGCATCTCTCCTTTTGATCGAAGTCTGTTAAGATAGCGTCGAAACGGTGTTTGGTGTTTCAGTAAAGAAAAGAAAACCCTCCGTTACTTGAAGAAGAATCTCGTTTTTGAAGAATCTTTATTAATCACTCAAAAATGTGAGAGATATTCCTGAAATTAGATACAGATAATTGTCAATAAGAATGTCTCTAATAACATATATACAACGGATAACTGTGATAACCGTGATGTAACATTTCCACATTACTGATGTATAGAGCACCTTTAAACTCACTCCACAAAGAACTGTGAAATACTGTAAAACATAAAACAATGAATGAGGAAAGGGTTAGGGTTTACAACCACACACCTCTAATCATTATTCTCCGGACGCCGAGCTGAATGAAAAGATAAAACTATTTATTTATTAAATGTGATGAACTTCTGAAGGTTTACAGAAGCTACTGTGAGGAAAAGTGTTTACTTTGTTAAATAAAACTGATCCAACCTGTTGGTGAACAAGCTTTTTATACACGACTCACAATAACTTTGTCAACATTGTTGATGAATAAACAATAAAATGTTGTTTTAAATAAAAACTTTACGAAGCTCTCTTTAGCGACACACGTTTTAGACGTTGTTTGTTTAAACGCATGTGAGAACTTCAGCAGCACACAAGTCCGGAATTTTATTTATTTATATATTATCTGATAAATAAAACTAAAATAGATGAAAAAAAACGACCAGACAACTAAACAAAAAACAAAAACAAAGATGACTAAATACATTTAAAAAGCAAACTAAACGAACAATAACTTCAAACGGATAAAAAACTATTTTGGAAGACGCTCACGTTTACGATGAAGTAAGTTAACTCAAATACATAAATAATGAAGTAAACAATAATAAATCAAACCAAAGTTTACACTGAAGCCTTGAGACACCGAGCGCTTTACAAAAATAAACTAAATAAAACATATTTATATATATATATATAAGTTCCACACCATATATTTGTTAATCATCTTATTTTAAAACATTGCATTTAAATCTGTATTCCACATTTTTATTTCTAAACTTTCCAAACAGCTGAGGCTCGACAGGAAGTGGGAGTGCAGAGGGGGCGGGGCTTACCTTGCAGCCCTCGCAGGTGATCACGCCATAGTGGATCCCTGAAGATTTATCTCCACAGATCTTACATGGAATGATTTCAATCTGAGCTGCAGACACGGAGGAAACAAAGAGTCAAATCAGCAGCTTCACAAATGTCTTTCACAGTTTGTGTCTCGAAGATGATGAAGTTTAATTATAAAGACATTTCATTAAAATAATACTCAACAGAAAACTCCTGCAGACACAAGGTGTTTGTTCAGGGATAATAATAATAATAATAATAATAATAATAATAATAATAATAATAATAATAATAATAATAATACATAAGTAGGGACAGTTTAACAATTAAAGTAAATCTGAAATGTTTAAATAATCTATTTGTTTTTGCCAATTTGTAGTTTTTGTAGTTTTAAGTTTTCACTTGTAGTTAAATACATAAAATCATTCATCTTTAAAAGTGCGCGGGTCGTCTTTTAATGTATATAAAATATTAATACAATTAATTATGTAAACTTCATCTGGCGAGAAGGATTGTTAAAATAATATATTAATGTTTGTTTGAGTGTGTGTGTGTGTGTGTGTGTGTGTGTGTGTGTGTGTGTGTGTGTGTGTGTGTGTGTGTATGACTGACAGCTCGGCTCTGAGCTGTTATATTTAGCAGAGGGAAGTTATGTAAGTGCAGCCACATGAACACACACACACCCACACACACACACACACACACACACCCACACACACACACACTAAAAACAGTGTAGAGAATCTCCCAGCTGTCTGTAAAAACATTTGCACGCTTTGTCTGGTTATTAATCTGCTCAACTTCACTGCCAACAACCTTCAGTTCTGTGAAATCCGTCTTGAAAAACAAGCGGAGGTGTGTTGACATTAAGGACACGACCCACAATCCTTTGCAGGTTTGTCTTCGTATCGAGTTCTCAGCAGCAGCTTTGTGTCGGATTCTGACTTCATGCAAACGTAACTTTACTAACTAACTTTCTTCTCCAAGCAAATATTGATTTATGCGATTAATTATTCAGCATGTTATGTAATAATTCGATTGACAACATTCTGTAGCACTTTGAGTTTTGTTTACGCATATAAAAAGTGCGCTTATAAATACAATTTATTATTATTATTATTAGAATTAGAATTAATGTTTTTCACAGAACTACGTTGAATTAAAGCAGAAATGTGTTTGTTGATGTTTACGTTCTTCTCGCTGAGCGCTACAGCTAGCAACCAGCTAACTTAGCTTAGCATGAACACTGGAACTCTAAAGCTCACTTTGTTTGTTGTCTTTGTTTATTTTTTACATAAACCCAAGTGTGAAAACATTAATTCTTTTATGTTGATTGAACTGAAGCATGTCGATAATAAACAGAGAGACATATTCCAGATTTCGTTCTGACGATATTTTGCAGCTAATAAATGTTTCAAAGTCTACAAGAAATTAAAAACTCTCTCTCACACACACACACACAAACACATACACACACACACACACACAAACACACACACACAAACACACAAACACACACAAACACACACACACACTCCGCAGTAATTAGCTCTGAGTGTTAATCCCGTCTGAATTCTACATTTCAACATCAAAGAGGACATTCAACAAAGCCACCGCCTGAAATTAGAGCCGATGTGAGCGCAGCAGATATTTTTAACACAGCCAGACACAAACACAACCCCCCCCCCCCCATGTGGTTCACTGTGGAGGATACTGAGGCTCCTCAGCTTCTTCTTCTCTGGTCGAGAACAACACCACCATGATGGAAGTTCTGCAGTTTCCATCAAAGTCAGAGGTAAATTCTTGATGCTCATGTTTTATCCCAAACACTGCGGCTGTGTCTGATCCAACACATCTGGAACAGTTCTTACAAGTGTTGGAAAATCTAAAAGCACCGAGTTTAAAGAAATAGTTTGACGAGACTTTCCTTCTGAGAGTCACAGGTTGATGCCTCATGTCTGTACGGTAAATATGAAACCAGGAGATGAATCTAAAGAGCTGCGACAGATTATCAGGGAAGCGCGTTAAAATAACATTCAGTGCTGCAGAAAGTTCCAGAATGAAACTCCAATAATGTCACTGAGCAGCAGAAAGCTGCATATTCTCTCTTTAAAAAGTGTAACCAAATGATGTGACCTTTGGGGAAACAAGACGTCTTCCGATGAGTTTCTTCCTGCTGGATGACTTCTCAGCACTTCTCTGGTGAACAACAAGGTTTCCAGGATTCTTTGTGTTCAGAAACTCAGTTTTACAGATTTCGATTAAATGAACTAATTGATTAGTTAGACGAGAATTTACAGATCTGTAGATAAATATTTTAGAATATTTTGATAATGGATCTTTGAAGCAAAACTGTCAGAAGCTGTTTTCAGCCTCTTTGCTTTTCTCTTTTCTTATCACAACAACAATAATAATAATAATAATAATAATAATAATAATAAAAATCACAAACTGTTTTAATAATCAGTTAATAGTTAAAGTAGTTTTTCCTGCAGAAATGTTTTTAAATTCTGTTTTCAGCCTCAAATCTGGAGACTTCCTGCTTTCTTCTGTTTAATATCATATTAAAGTGAATATCTGACACACACACATTTAAAGACTTCAGCTTGGACTTTGAGAAACTTGGATTTTAAAGCCGATTAACTAGAAATTAATGGGCAGATTAATCGATATTAATAATATTAATTAATTATATATATATACATTATATATACATATATATGTATAATATAATGTAATATATATATATACATTATATATACATAGATATATATGTAATATATAATGTATATATCTATACATTTTAAACATTTATATTAATATATATAGATACTCTATGAATATATATATGTATATATATAATAATATACATCTATATATTAATATATATAATGTATATATATCATTATATAACATATATATATTTATATATATATATACAATATCCATATATATATGTATTATGTATATATTATATATATAAATATACTATATACATATATCCATATATATATGTATATATTATATATGTTATATCTATATACATATATACATTATATATACATATATATATGTATATATAATGTATATATATATACATTATATATATATATATATATATATATATATATATATATATAATGTATATATATAT